>NW_026057583.1:6498286-6561638 GCF_023721935.1 Panthera uncia | reverse complement strand
CCCCCCCCCCCCCGCCCCGCCAGGAAGACTTTGGCCGGATCTAGGCAGATACCTCCCTGGACCAGTGTGACCCTTCGACAGCCCACACAGCCTTTCCACACCCAGAAGGCTGGAAAGCCAGGAGGGCATGGTGCCCGTTCAGCACTCTGTCCACAGGCTCACCTGTCTCTCCTCCCATCTCCCAGCCTCTATTCCCACACACTTCTCAGGCCCCGGTGGGACCATGGCTCCTTCCCCAGAACCCTTCAGACACCAGCCCCACTTAACCTGGAGGTGGAAGAGGGCTGTGTCATTAGCACCCTGCTCCTGCCAGTGGGGAACACGTCTGAAAAAGCTCCCGGAGAGCTGTTTCAGGGACGTAAATGGCAGGTGCTTACGGCACAGACCTGGCCAGCACCAGCACTGACTGGAGGAAGCACTAGTGACCCTCGCTGGTTGGTGAGGGGCTGGGCTTGCCCAGCCACGGAGGCAGTGTCTCCGGGTAGCCGGGAAGCAGCTTGCACACCCAGCCCAGTGCCATCTCCCCCACAGGCGCCCACGTGAGAAGTGGGGCTCCTGGGGTCTGCAGCGTGGAGGTGGGGGCTTCCCCAGAACAGCCGGTCTCCAGGAAGGGGACCGTGCTGTCCTTCCGCTGCTGCCTCCTCTCTCCCTGCCTGCTCCCCGCAGATTTGGAATGACTACAAGCTGAAGTGGGACCCCTCTGAGTATGATGGGGCGGAGTTCATGCGTGTCCCCGCACAGAAGATCTGGAAGCCGGACATTGTGCTGTATAACAAGTAAGGGACTGCCTGGCCTTCCTGGGACCTTTCCCAAGAGGGCTTCGTTGATGTGTTAATTCCACAGGTGTTTACTGAGCACCTGCTATAGGCCAGATGCCGGAGAGAGCCACCCTGACTCCAGGACTTCACCACACACTGGGGGACAGGCATGAACTGTGATATCCAAATGTGCAGTAACAGACCGGATTGGGGGGGGTGGGGGGAAGGGCGGTCTGCTGCCAGGGCCCTCACTGGCACTTGCCCTTCCCTGTAGGTCAGGACCACGGACCACTGGGTTCCTCTGCCCCTGGTGACTGAGACCGCAGTTTCAGGAAGCCTCTCCGCTGTATCTCACAGCGTCTTCCTCTCCAGGCGCAGCCTGCCCATCATGGTGCCCCCTAAACTGGCCTCTTTCCACATTTAAGCGTTGTTATTCGGCAAACATAAAATTTAATGGATGTTTTACAGTATGTACTAGTTTGTTCTCTGGGTATTGAAAAACATCATTTTTATACCTGTGCTTTATCTCTAAGGTTATGTTTTAACCATTAAGCATTTATCAGCAGAGCACTTCCTATAGAATTAATCTGATTTTAACGACTGAAAGCATTTCCGTGTTTAGGTTTTTATGCCATATTAGTACAAACTCATATGCTTTAACTATTAGGACTGCAGAAGCTATGTTTTTGGCTGAGTCCCACTTTCTGGTCACTGACTAAAAGAAGGGTCTTTAGCCACTCCAAAGATGGGCCGTGTTTTATTTATTGGCTTTCCAAGGAAATACATCATTCACAAATGTTTCTTTCAGGCAACTTGTATTTATAAATTTAGTCCTCACAGAACTGGGACAAGGTAAACTCAAGTGGTTTGCAAAACATGAGCAGTCTTACCAGTCTTCTGATCCACAGGCTCTTAGGGAACTGGGCAGAGTGTTGAGAATTTTAGCTAAGCTAGAATTAAGAAAATGTGCAAAAATTTTAATGTCATGATTTGAATTTTTTTTTTTAACGTTTATTTATTTTTGAGACAGAGAGAGAGAGACAGAACATGAACAGGGGAGGGTCAGAGAGAGAGGGAGACACAGAATCGGAAGCAGGCTCCAGGCTCTGAGCCATCAGCCCAGAACCCGACGCGGGGCTCGAACTCACGGACCACGAGATCATGACCTGAGCCGAAGTCGGATGCCTAACCCACTGAGCCACCCAGGCGCCCCGTGTCATGATCTGAATTTTATAGCTGTTTCCTAGACGGCAATCTTGAGTGAACAGCTGGAGGACTTCAGGCTGTGAGTTTAACGGTGCTGCGTCACAGTGAAATGATTCAAATTGAATGTGGTGAGGAGCAAATATCGTAAGGAATTTCCTTTGAGTCTGAAACTGAAGATAGGTTGTAAAGAAAGTCACCCAACCCCTCCAAGTTAGAAGTCGTTTCTCGGGACCGATCCTCCGTTGAGAGTCTCTTCGTGTTGACAGGAGAAACACCTTTTACGTCCTCGTGCCAAAGCTTCCCCTATGGTTTGTTTTCTCAAGTTCATTCTCTACCAGGATCCTCAGAAAGTGCTCATGGGCACAAGATGCCTTATGTTCTTACATGTTTATAATTCACTGCAGCCTTTTAAGAGAACATGTTCAGGTTACTTAGCTGGATAGAGAAACTCCTTGGCTGAAATCTTCCTTCATGAAAATCCTCTAAAAATGCCGACTGCTCCAGTATGAAGTGTCGCTGTCAAAATCTGATGCCAGTCAAATTGGGTGACATTGGAAGACAAGGGGCACTCTGCCGATCAGCATGTGGGGACCACAAAGTGAACCAGCTCTGTCCTGGGCGAACCGGGAGGCACAATCCTGGCAGGGGGTGTTCTTTCAGCTCAGGCACCCAAAGGCTTCTTCCTTCATCTGGAAAGTCAGCTGTTTGACTCTGTGCCACAGATGTGACACGTCTTTACTCCAGGAAAGCTGGTTTCAGGTTCTGGGTCTTAGGATTTGTTCTTTTGCTTTGGTTTTTCTCTCCAGGAACTCCATCTTCGTGTACGTCAGAACTTCACCCACATTCTCTGTTCTTCTTGCTCAAGTTCTTGTTTCTGTTTGACGTAAAACTTGTTCTCTCTCTCTCTGGTTTCATTCCTGTGACTGCGCTTTCTCTGGCACCTTGTTTCTTTTAGCCGTTGCTTCTAAGATGGTTTTTGACTCTTTCCTAAGTTGCCGGCTCTTGATACACCTGCTGTTGTCTGGCCAGGTTATTTAACATTTTCTGATTATGCCGCTCCTTCATGGCTTCCAGAGATCACTTAGCACTTCTTAATCTGTAATCCCAGGTAGGTTGTCACTGTCACCTGTTCTGGGCCTGTCCTGTTGGGGTATGGCTTCTCTGCTTGTGATTCAGATATTCATCTTCACGCATTTCTTACAATATTTCTTACAATACAATCTAATCCTTTTCCCCTGCTCTTGTTGAAATAGGTGGCCTTTGCTAAACGTTTAGGACAGGCTCCCAGACGGAACAGGGTGGGTGGGGGTCTCTTCATCAGCTTGAGGGCCCCTGAGAAGGCAGGCTTCTGGGCCTGAGCCCAGCCGCTGCTGGATGCCTGCTTCTCTAGCTTGTAACCCATATTTCTCTTCTCAGCCTGTTTCTGACCTAGTTTAACTTGGGTCCTACCCTAAGCAGCGTTTTTCTGGGCGGGTCTCAGTCCTTCCAGAAGGGAGTCTGGGCGGGGCGGGGAGGAACCCTCGAGCCCACACCAGCCCCCGAAGGCCTTCCCTGCAGACCGCACCCCAGGGCCCAGCAGGGTCTTGGCCTTGCCCGTCTACCAGTGGCAGAGAGCAGAGGCCCTGCGCTCTGACCTTTTGATCCCCGGTCAGTAAAGCGAGGGGCTAGACTAAGGCAGGTGCTGGCATGGGGCTCCTGTGAAGGACTGGGTCAGTGTTTTACATCTGTGGGCTGGCCTCTGCCTCTGAAAGCAGCCTCCCTGTAAATGTCTTCACAGAAGGGGCAGGCCTGCGGGCCGCACTAAGAGGTCCCCTTCTGTCCTGACGTTTTGTTGACCCAGGACACTGTCTTCCAAGGCAGTGAGGGCTGCATGGGCCCTCCCCGCACCCCTCCCCTTACCATGTGAGGACGGAGGGCACAGCAGGACTGTTGTGAGGACCAAACATGAACAAAGCCAGCAGGGCCCCTCTGGACAAACCGGCCGACCAGACAAGAGGGAGGTGGCAGCTTGGGGTCTTAACTGGTAGCATCTGTCCTCCACGGAGGCACAGGAAGGGGAGGGCCAGACAGCAGATGGAGGACATGGGCAGGACACGTCCCCTCCTGTCTCCACGTGTTACTAAATCACGGCAGGAACACACGGAGATCCCTGCATGTTTGGGTCTGTCACGTGCGTCAGCTCTTCAGGCAGATGGGTGGTGGCTCCTTCTAAAGGGTCTGAACTCTATGCCGCCAGCAGAGCTGACCCAGGGACATGTGTGGAGCCTGCCCCGGGCAAGGCCACCACTTGAGGGCCGGCTGCTCTGACTCTCGGATGCAGGACTTGGTACATCGGTCTCTGCATAAAAGGAGAGTGTGGGTATTGCAGGGAGACGAGACCTGGAGAGAAACCAGGGAAAGATCAGGAAACTGAAGGCACGGGAGCCCGTTGTGCTGGATTTGAAAGACAAGGCATCAGAAAACATGATTGTTCAACCCGGGGGGGGGGGGGGGGGGGGACACAGGGTCACAGTTCAGGTCTGGTGGGAGCCCATCTGCCAGGGCTCAGTATGGTGGGAGTGGGCTCCCCACAGCTGGGCCTCACGCACGTGTGTGCACATACACAGGAGGTGCCCACGTGGAGACTGAACGAGGCTTTAACGGGATCCAAACCGCAACAGAAGGAGGGCCAGATATCCCCAAAGGTTTCCTGCCTCGAGGACAACATTCATCTCATTTCTTTAAAGGGGGAAAAATCCCTTTCTGGCACTTGAGACGGTCTCTGTCGATATCAAGGCCAAGTTATATTGAAAACAAACCAGTGACCTGCCAGGGGTGGGGGAAGCATGTCCGATTGTTGCAGGAATGGAGCCTCGGGCCTCAGTGTCCCCGTCGGTCAGTGGGGAGGTGAACCGGGTGACCGTGCATGGCACATGGGGCTCTCCCGTTCTGTGGTTTTATAAGCCACCACTTGCTGCCTACTGCGGGTGGTGTGAGAAGCTGGCCCGGGCGACCGCATGGTAACGACTGTGTGTCATTTGCCACCTGTCTCTGCAGTGCTGTTGGGGACTTCCAGGTGGACGACAAGACCAAAGCTTTACTCAAGTACACAGGGGAGGTGACTTGGATGCCCCCCGCCATCTTTAAGAGCTCGTGCAAAATCGACGTGACCTACTTTCCATTTGATTACCAGAACTGCACCATGAAGTTCGGCTCCTGGTCCTACGACAAGGCAAAAATCGACCTGGTCTTGATCGGCTCTTCCATGAACCTCAAGGAGTACTGGGAGAGCGGCGAGTGGGCAGTCATCAAAGCCCCGGGCTACAAGCACGACATCAAGTACAACTGCTGTGAGGAGATCTACCCCGACATCACGTACTCGCTCTACATCCGACGCCTGCCCCTCTTCTACACCATCAACCTCATCATCCCCTGCCTGCTCATCTCCTTCCTGACCGTGCTGGTCTTCTACCTGCCTTCCGACTGCGGCGAGAAGGTGACCCTCTGCATCTCGGTCCTCCTCTCGCTGACCGTGTTTCTCCTGGTCATCACCGAGACGATCCCTTCCACCTCGCTGGTGATTCCCCTCATTGGCGAGTACCTCCTGTTCACCATGATTTTCGTGACCCTGTCCATCGTCATCACCGTCTTCGTGCTCAACGTTCACTACAGAACCCCGACCACGCACACCATGCCCGCATGGGTGAAGACTGTTTTTCTGCACGTGCTTCCCAGGGTCATGTTCATGACCAGGCCCGCGAGCAGCGAAGGCCACACCCAGAGGCCAAGGCCCTCCTACAGTGCTGAGCTCTCAAATCTGAACTGCTTCAGCCGCACGGAGTCCAGAGGCTGCAAGGAAGGCTGTCCCTGCCAGGACGGGATGTGTGGCCACTGCCACCACCGCAGAATAAAAATCTCAAACTTCAGTGCCAACCTCCCGAGAAGCTCCAGTTCTGAGACTGTCAACGCTGTGCTGTCCCTATCTGCTCTGTCACCGGAAATCAAAGACGCCATCCAGAGTGTCAAGTATATTGCCGAAAACATGAAAGCACAAAATGAAGCCAAAGAGGTAAGGATGTGTTATTACATCAGTCGTTTGTTCATTCGACAAACATCTGAGGTGGGTCAGGAGTCAGCAGCCTGTGCTTGGACCGGCCCCTCCATTTACCAGGTAGGGGTCCCTGGACGTGTGCCTCACTTACCGGAGCCAGTCCCCTCGTGCGCACAGTGGGACGACAGAGCCCGTCAGTGTGCCCTGGCGTTGGCCCCTGAGCTGCCAGCCGTCTGGGCCATCAGGACAGTGCCAACACACTCGGTCAGGAGATGAGCCGGAAAAGGGCACGAGACCAGCCGGTTTGACAGCTTTTACTTTCTGATTGTGTTTTTTCCCTTACTGAGGTATAAAGTGTATGCCTGTTAAGTGTACACGTCTTCACATTAGGTGTCCTCCCATGTAACCCTGAGTGCAGCAAGCACATGGGATGTGTCCCGTGCCCCTTCCCAGGCAGCAGCCCCTCCCCCTTGCTAACCACTGATCTGACCTCCTCGATTGGTTAGTTTTACCTCTTCTTGAACCTCATGTAGATGGAACTCCATACTACAGACCCTTTCACATCTGACCTCTTTCATTCAACAAAATGCCTTGAGGCTTATCATCTTCGTGGTTTTTACTGGTGGATAGTATTCTACGCTAGGGCTGGGCCACCTTCTGT
This sequence comes from Panthera uncia, assembly GCF_023721935.1. NCBI lineage: Eukaryota > Metazoa > Chordata > Mammalia > Carnivora > Felidae > Panthera > Panthera uncia. The sequence goes on along the minus strand of NW_026057583.1, from coordinate 6,554,983 downwards.
TTGTTTATTCTACAGTTGTTGGACAAGGGCTATTTCTAGTTTGGGGCTGTTGTGAGGAAAGCCTCCATAAATATTCTTACACGTCTTTTGGTGAACACGTATACTCATTTCCCCCGAATGTACACCTAGGGGTGGGATTGCTGGATCACTGGAGAGATGTATTTTTAACTTCAGCGGCTACTGTAAGGTTTCCGAAGTGTCTGATGCATTGATACCCCACCCTGGGCAACGTTTGAGAGTCCACTTGCCGCACATCCTCACCCACACGTGTGAAGGGGTCCCTCATCGCCGTTTAATTAGCTTTTCCCTGTTGAGTAACGATTAGGAATCTTCTTCCTATGCTTACTGGCCATTTGTACATCTTCTTTTGTGAATTATCTAGTCAAACTCTTTTGCTCATTTATTTTAATTGGGTGAACTTCGATTTCCTCCGAAGATCTTATGCTAGAATTAATGTCAAGTATTAGGAATAGCGAAGTTTTACACTTAATAATATCAAATGTCTGGCTGCTCCCTGACCCTGTTTACCCCCAAGGTTATCAGAATCAGATCTGATAATTTTATGAGAAGTTTTGCTTTAAAATTAATTGGCTCCGCCTTAAGCTGCTTATTAGCAAAGAGCTAATTAACTGATCATTTCAGCTCCTCACACACTGTAGGTGATTACCGTTGACAGGGAATGACTGGGGCCTCTTATTATACCCTGAATGGCACATGAAAGTGAAGGAAACAGGAGGGAGAGAGCAACAGCTGTCTGTCCATGCACCCCACCCACCGGCACAGTTGTGAGCCCACCATGTGACTCTACAAAGGCAGAGCCTCCTGCTGCGCCTGTAATTTAGCCAACAAGTCAGGCACACCTTTAACTTCAGCTGAAGCAACCGCTGGAGCGTAAGTAAATGATCCGTGAACATCTCTCGTTTGTGTAACACTGACAACGTTTGCAGGTGCTCTCTACCCCTTTCTTTATCCATCTTGAAAAGAATCATTTCAGGTAGCAAAAATTTAATAAAGATTGAGATCTAAATACTGAAGACTCCATCAAGTTACTAGAAATTAACTCTATTTCAAAAATTACTTACTAGGCACCTGACAAAGTGTTAGTTTCACGAGGGTCTAAGACCTGTTGTACAAAAGGACGGTTTAAAGATCGTTACTAAAAGGGAAGTCACAACCAAATGCCAAGAAGATACATTAGTGGCAAACTGTGGCAAGTGGTTCATCTCAAGGGGCAACCACAGCTCATCTCTGGTCATCTGTCACCACAGGGGACTTGGGCCCAGTCATAGCTCTCCCATTTTTCCAGAAATAGAAATTGGCCCACAGGCCAGCAGAGCGCAGTCTGTCCATGCTGAGAAGACTCGAGCTATCGGAAGAAGGTCTTCTTTGCCTGTGTTGTGTGACTGCCACGCCACCAACACGGTTTTCCAGAGAGGCTTTACCTTCCTGGGTCTACAGCTCAGCATGGCTGGTTCGCACTGTGTGTGGCCCCCAGGAACCTCACTGAAGGGCTGCTTTCCCAGGCCGCCTCCTGAGGGTGTGGGGAGCCTGTGTGTGACTGCCATGGCCCTCCCGGCAGGGGAACACCATGGTGGCTGCCTGCCTTGGCTGTTCCCTTCTCCGGGCTGTTCGTGTGGGTCACTGCTTGCTCACGTTTGGCCGTATTAGTAAGAAGTTTAATTACTGTTAATACGCAAACTGGGGTCGCACGGAAGCGCTCTTTGTTGGCGGTATGTCTTTCACCCTGGAGCGGGCTCCACCATGCGAGCAGTTCTCTCAGTCTTGGAGGTGTGCCCAGGCCAGAGCCATGGTCTTCTGAGCTGACATTCTGAGATAGCTGGCTTCCTGTTGGGCTGAGACACACATGCATAGACACACACAGATACGTCTCTGCGTGTCTACATCTGTATACAGGTGTGCACGTGTATCTCTACGCGCATATTTTCATTCCTTCCAGTGTCTGACTTTTGATCAGTGATTTGGGAGTTCCCATTTGTTATAACTACTGTTTGATCAAGGCTAAATTTCTGTCATCTTACTGCATGTCTCCCACTCATTTTTCTTCTTTGCCTCAGTTCGTGCTGAGCACTGGGAAGTCTGAATTGTTTCTGCTGGCTGGAAAGCCATGTGTTCCGTTTCTGTTCTGGAAGCTGTGCCTCAGAGACTTAGACCCACAGGCGAGCTCTTCCAGATCAGTCTCCTCACTCCTTTGCATCTTGCCCCTGACCCCACTGTCCTCCCCTCTGGTCTTCCTTACTGCCCGGCCACACTGGATATGACCAGAGCTTCAGTTGTGGATTTGGGGGAATACAGCTTTGGGTTTTGCCAACCCTTTCTCTAGTCTATATCATTTTTTTTTTTTTTTTTTTTTTTTTTACGTCATCTTCACTAAACCACTGACTTACCCCCCTGCCCTCCTGGCTTTCTCTCCGCACTGACCCACCTTGATCCCAAGTGTTCATGGTTAAACCTTCTGAGGCCTGTAGGCTTAAAAGTGTAAAAACTCATTTTTAAGGGAGTTTAGCTGGATACAAAATTCTAGAAGTTCTTTTTCTTAAATACTTAAAAAACCCTCCTCCGTTGCCTTTTTGCTTCAGTATCACTAATGAAGTTTTAAGTTAATCTGAATGCTGTTTCTTTGCGATGAATCGATTCTATCTGGAAGCTACTGGAATTTGTAGAGAAATCCAGTGACCTCAAACACAGTCTGTTGGTGTGGATCTCTCCTAAACTGTTCGGCATCCTTAGGAGCCATTTTATCCTGAGGTTTTTCATCTTTGGTTCTGAGGGAATCGAGGTTTCCTCCGTGAAGATTTCCCATCCCCCATGTCTCTCCCTGAACTGCACACGTCTGCTTCCAGCCCCCCACCTCTTCCTTCCTGCCACCCTCACCCCTCCTCACGGGTTCCTTTCTGCCAGCTGTCCCCATCCTGAGTCTTTTCCTCCACTTTTCTGTCACATTTTTACTTGGTTCTTCTGTGACATTGCTTCATGTTCCCTATGCTCTCTCTGATCTCTGGGGTGTCCTCTGTAGTTTAAACCCTTAACCTGTCTGTTCTGTGAATTTCCTTCCAGATAGTTATGTTTGTATTCTGAGGCCTGTAAACTCACTTTTTCAGGGGCATCAGCCTTGCTGGATGGTATTTGGGGAGGCTCCACAAGGCAGGAGGCCCATGTGGCCAGACTGGACTAGGCCTGCCTTCAAAGGTGCTTCCTTCCCTCCAGGTGACCTTGTCCCTTAAGGGATGTCTCTCAACCTCCCAGCTTTTCACCTCAGCCAGGCTGTCCTCACTCACACATTACCTGCGTCTCTGGGCTGGGACCAGGCAGGGAGCAAAGAGGCAGAGCCGTAGGGGTGAGAACAGCACAGCCCAAATCTCCCCCACCCCCGCCCTGTCCCTGAGGCCCTCCTCTGGCCCCCCTAGTGGAACCCGGCGGGTGCCACAGCCTCTAACATATGGGCTCCCCTTGCTTCTGGGACATCTCTAGGGCCGGGCGAAGAGAAGGAGCCAAGAGCTTGCACTAGTTCACCGTTTTGCCTGACGCTTCTCTGTTATCATTAGTCCCAAAGTTTCCGGGCCCATAGGATGCCTTCAGGACTTTCAGGGTTAGACACAAATTGTCACCCAGCTGTGTTTGTGCAGTACATTTGTGCTCACGTGGAAAACTCGAGTCCCGTCTGTGTTCACCAGGCAAAGCCGTGCAAATTGCTGTCAGAGGAAGATCTGTGGTTGGATGAGGGTCATCTTTTTTTTTTTTTTTAATCAGTGTGACTATCGATAGGTACTATTCATTAAGGACTCTGTGCCAGAACATTATTTCACTTAATCCTCATCATAACCCTCTGAGGGGAGTACTGTTCTTATCTGCATTTCACAGATGGGGAAATTGAGGCAAAGAGAGGTCACATAACTTACCCAGGTTCTCAGACGCTGCGATGAAAATCAAAGCCTACCTGCTACAGCCTTAGGAGGGTTAGCTGGTAGGGGTGGATGGGAACCACAGGTTCATTGTGTGTTTGAGGCACTTCGAAACCAGTCTTAGGAATTCACACAAAGTACTAGCGTTATAATTCTAATTTTAGCCAAATTCCTTAGTATCTTCAGGAGGACACATCTCCAGTTCATGGCAGTAAAAGAAAATCCTTGTCTCCCGGTCCCATTTCAGTGTATTTAATTAAATCACTAAATCACATGCTGCCTCTTTTTTATGTGATTATTTCTTCAAAATCAGTTGATTCATTGGTTCTCTCTTCCTCAATTCAATTACAGTTTCCTTGTCTTCCCAGTTGTCTAGGAGTGTAATTAACATACAATTCTCCTTCCTATTTCAAGCCTGAATTAGGGCTGTATTATAGACAATTAGTCTTGCTCTTTCTACCATCTTTTACTTTATTGTCAGCAATTATTTCTGATTTTCAGCCTGTCCTCTCACTGTTCAGAGTTCCACGATACTTTGGCCTTAGTGTTGAAGAAGATATTTGGTTAGCTGGGCAGGGCCAGGGGGCAGAGGGAGAGAGATGATGGCCTTGCCCTGCTTTACTTATTTCCTTTTGGAACAGATGTTAAATGGAAATTAGTATCTAACACTGGATAAGAACCAGCACTTTGAAGCAATGGTAAACGATGGTTGGATTGTATTAGTTATTCTAACAAAGTCCAGGAGTCCACAAGTCAAGTAACTGGTTGTCCTAACTTTATAAATTAGAATACAGTTTAGAAAAAAATAGGTTATGTATACATGAAGACATTTCTGGTTGTTTCATTTTTTGTTTATTTTTAAGTAAGCTGTATGCCCAACTCAGGGCTTGAACTCACAGCCCTGAGATCAAGAGCTGTTACACCCTACCGCCTGAGCCAGCCAGGCGCCCCAAGAAATTTCTGATTCAAAACAGACCGAATGTGAATATTTTATACCTGCCTCTTGTAATGCATAAAGGGGGACTTGAGAACAGTGTTTCCTCAGACTCCATTAGGAAACAGGGTTTCTTGCAGAATGGCTTCCGCTGCCACCACATATTTATTCGCTATTCAGTTCTGAAAATGTGTCCACTCTGCCCTTCCCTTCCTGCTTTACGTTTTCCTCTTTCATAATTTTTGCTTTTGTTTTTGTTTTCCAGATTCAAGATGATTGGAAGTATGTCGCCATGGTTATTGATCGAATTTTTCTGTGGGTTTTCATCCTGGTGTGCATTCTAGGGACAGCAGGATTGTTTCTGCAACCTTTGATGGCAAGGGATGACGCTTAAGCACCAAACTGTGTTTGCCAGAGGCCTCCTGGCATGCAGAGGGGGACTCGTTTGTTTTTATTGTGTAAAATACACTTGGCCATAAAATGTACCATCTTCACCGTGTTCAGGCCCACAGCTCGGTGGTGTTAAATAGTCATCGTTGTGCAGCCGCCACCGCCATCTCCAGGACTCTTCGTCTTGTAAGACCGCATCTCCGCACCCACTGAACACTAACTCCCTGTCCCCTCTCCCCCTGAAACCCACATTATACTGTTTTGACTACTTTAAGTAGCCAATACTGTTTTGACTACCTTTAAGTACCATATAAGCGGAAGTGCACACTATTTGCCGGCCAGTTTCATTCAGCATCATGTCCTCCGGGCTCACCCATGTTGGAGCAGGCGTCAGAATCTCCTTTCTTTTTAAGGCTCAGCCGTGTTCCATTGCACGTCTATTCATGTTGCTTATCCGCTCATCTGGCAGGGGACACTGGGGCGGCCCCCACATTTTGGCTGTTACAGATACGTGTGCATCCATGTTCACAGCAACATTATCTGTTTGAGACCCTGCCCTCGATTCATTAGGATATATGCCCAGAGGCGGAATTGTTGGGTCCTGTAGTAATTCTATTTTCAACTTTCTGAGGAACAACCGTACTGTTTTCCAGGATGGCTGCACCAGTTTGCATTCCCACAGGGGCTCCAATTCTCCGCATCCTCATCAACATTTGTATTGTTTTTTTTTTTTTTTTTTACAATAGTCATCCTAACGTGTGTGAGGTGGTATCTCACTGTGGTTTTGATGTGCATTTATGTAACGATTAGTGATGCGAAGCATCTTCTCCTGTGCTTATTGGCCGTTTGTGTGCCTCTTTGGAGAGGTGTCTGTTCAGGTCCTTTTCCACTTTTTTTTTTTTTTTTTTTTTTAAGCTTATTTTAAAGAGCACAAGCAGGTGAGGGGCAGAGAGGGAGGAGACAGGATTTGAAGCCAGCTCTGCGCTGACAGCAGAGAGCTCAATGCGGGGCTCAAACTCACAAGCCAAGCTATTGAGATCACAACCTGAGCTGAAGTCAGACGCTCAACTGACTGAGCCACCCAGGCGCCCTTTCTTTTCCACTTCTCAATTGGGTTGATTGTGGTTTTTAGTTAAGTTTTAGGAGTTCTCTATATGTTCCAGATATTAATCTCCTATCAGAAACAAGATTTGCAAATATTTTCTCCCACTCTCTGGGGTGCCTTTTCACTCTGTTGATAGTGTCTTCTGATGCACACAATTTTTAACTTTTCATTAAGTCCAGTTTATCAACTTTTTGTTAGCTGTGTTCTTCTGTGTCATATCCGAGAAATCACTACCAAATCCAGTCTTGTAAAGAATCTGTCCTGTTTTCTTCCAGGAGTTTTACTGTTTAACTCTTACATTTAGGCTCTTTCTCACACTTTCTATCATCAAGTTACTGGCACTGTTTTTAGCTTTCAAGGTTTACTTATTTATCCATTTGTCTTGGTTTTTATCAAAAGAGATTCGTGCAAGAAAAAAGTCAAGAGTATTTATTATAGATAACTGAACATTTAACCAGCCTTTTTGGTAAGGTAGAGAAACATCAAAATATAGTTCTGCAGTGTGAAGTAATATACTCTACTAAGGAATATGTAAATATGGGCTAAATATGAAAACTGTTTCCCCTTTGTGCTGGCTGAGGCATAATTGGACAGGAAAACTTGCTGCTCACAAATGTGGAAATCCATCTGGTTCAGTATCACAACAGATTTCCCAAGGGTTTTCTCACTTGGCCTGTGATCTCCTTGAAGTTTTGTACCATTTCAGCAATGCCCCACCCACTACCATTTCCTCCCATGCACTCCTTGTTCATCATTGGTTTCCAAGAGTCTGAGGGCCGTGCCTCCTTCACAGAACGCCTCAGCCTTTATCTCGCATCATCCTAAGGAACTATGCTATGAAAAGGTATGCCCAGTCACACATTCATTGCCAGTAAACCTTTGGAGCAGCATTTCTCAACCTTGGCACTATTGGCATTTGTGGCCAGATAACTCTGTGCTGGAGAGACATTGTAGGATTTTTAGCCTCCATCTGGCCTCTACCCACTAGATGCCAAGAACATACCCCCGGGTCCCTTGCCAGTTATAACAACCAAAAATGTCTCCAAAAGTTAAGTGGTCCCTCAAGCACAAAACTGTGCCCGATTGAGAACCACTGCTGTAGACAGATTATTAAGAAGACAGTATTCCAGTATGGAGTACTGCAGTTCTGAATCTGAATAGGTAGGAGATGAGGGTTTGCAGAGACCATTTTAATCTTCTCACTAGTCATTTTGATGTTTTGGCTTTGCGAAAATAAAACTGACAAAACCGCAGCCAACTGTGACTCATGTTTTGGTAAGTCAAAGGAAGATTTCTACAAAATTTACTCACCTATAGAAATTTTAAGTAACAGTAACAGAGGTAGAAGAATCAGGGATATATACGTGCTAAGAGATCTAACAGGCATTTAAACTCATCAAACCAGACTTTCACTCATTAAATGACATTACACATGTACCTACAATAAAATACAAATGAGACAGGATCCCCTCTGCCTTCCAAAGAGTGTTGACCTGACCTTAGATGGGTTACTTACTATAAATAAGGCATTTGTTCTCTCAAGGGCTAAGAGTTCCAGATAAAATGCAGAGCTTCAACAGTGTTTTATTCCTGATCGTAGCTGAATCAGGGCACTCAGAGATGGAATCTCACCTGTTTACCTGTGACGCGTGCCACTACGGTCCTGAATGAGCAGTAATCGGTGAGACTGCACCACACCTAGAGGCCCTGCAACTCTATGGCTCCAGTACTGTGACTGCTGGAAAGAAGGAGATGAACCTATACGTGACAGCCATGTGACAATGAGCTTCCACCTAATTAGAAACCATCTTCAATCTTGGAAGATGGTTTTTCACAGCATGATTTGGTGGCATCCGTGGACGTGTTTTTAAAATGGGATTCACTTAATTGTAGAGGACGCCTTCTAAGATGAAGGGTACAGAAATGCTACGGTTTATATAGAAGATGGTTAATTGTGGAAAATGTGGATAAGGGCGTTGAAGTTAATGTTAAGAAGATACTAGTGCATGTCCACAAGTTACCTATTGTGTGATTTTACAATTGAAGGTAAGCTACAAAAACAGGTAACACAATAATTGTTCAGTTTAAGCATCTAAGAAATAAAGTAAGCTTTAAAGGAATTCCCATGTTTCATTTTTTACAAGGTTGGCTATAGAAAAGCAGCATCACATTAAATTGTTATCATACCAAGGAGTTAGCTTATTTAACATAGCAGTATAATATTATGCTAGAGATTAGCTGTTACTCCGTGGATACAGGACAGAAAGAAAGAAATTTAAAATGTGTACCTTTACCAAATGCAGAAAAAGTCCTGAAATCAGTCTTCAAATACAACAGGAACTTTCCAATACAATCAAAAGATGAGCTTCACCGTTGATTACGAATTGGTACTGTTTGTCAGGACACCAACATTAGGTTTTCACTAGTACAGTTCAGATAACATTTTGCTGCTATTTTTAGCTCAAATGCTGAGTCAGCTATCACTTCAGTCATGCAGGTAAAATATTCTCAGGGCAGTCTATTAAGATAAACCAAAGTTAGCAACTGTTAATCTGACAAAGCTTGCTTCAAATTTTAAACACAATTTCCATTTTCTAATTTTAAGGGTGCCAGAGGCATAGGTGCCTTTGGTAACTAAATTCCTACTAGGACACCACTACGGAAGGATCACTTATTTGCATCTCCAATATGAACTGGTACTATTATATTTGCCCACTTATAAATAACAGGAACGAAAAGCCCAAGAGATCCAACAACTGAAACCAGAAGAAAAGTCCATAGAAACATCCGATCGAGCACCTGTGCTATGAATTTCCAATCTTCAACCACCTGTTGCAATAAAAAAAAAAAAAAAAAAATTTTAAATACATAATTTAAAATTGTGTAATTACTTTAAGATATCACACACTGAGTCAGAGGCCAGATCACTTTCTGCCTCCCGCTACTGCCTCACAACGTAAGTGACCTTGTACTCGGAGCTCAGGGACAGACACTCCCCTGACAACCTAGAACATAGAGCCTCCACAAGCTTTCAGAGACGCTACACAATCTATTAATGTACTTCTTGACTTGTAATATATTACAAGTGACATTTTTTATAGACTTTTAATAAAATTAGAATATTTATACTACTTGGATATTTTATAATAAACTAAAAAAATCACTTTTATTCATATTACATACAGTTATTTCTGTCATTTTTTCTTGTCCAGCAGTGCTTACTTATTTTAATTTCCAAAGAGAATCCAGCCTGGGATTAATCTCAAGCCAAATTAACAACTGGTTCAGAATGATTAGAGGGCGCCTGGGTGGCTCAGTCGGTTAAGTGTCCGGCTCTTGATTTCGGCTCATGATCTCACAGTTCGTGAAATCTGACAGTGGAAAGCCTGCTTGGGATTCTCCCTCTCTCTCCCCCCCAAAATAAATAAACTTAAAAAAAAAAAAAGGGATAATAGATAGGCATTAGCTATTAATCTTCTCACCCCACCATGTGCATCATTTGGTTTTGGATTCCCCAGGGGCTATTTTAATCTAAGCTCGTGAATCCAGATCTGCTGGATGGACCTCATTTCGACCCCGCTTTGCAGCCTAAGCAGGGAGCCGGCTCAGCAGTTCCAAGTGACCTCGAAGGAAGGGCTGAGACAGGCCCCTGAACGCCAGAGGCTCCCCTCACAGGGCCTTCCCTGGCCCCTGCCTTCACGGAGCACGAGGTCCCCCACAACAACTCTGCCCCCTCAGCTATGAGAGAACGTGGACTCTAGGTAGCCGTCGACACTCTACTGCTTTTCTAAGTACCCCCCTGAAGACAAATGCCATTAACTGGCCCTAGGGGGATGAGCCCTGGCCCTTCGGCACAATACTTTGCAGACATTTATTAACCCAGATATTATATAATCCGGATCATTATTTAACTAATATCTATAAAGACTCCATCGATAGCTTCAGACCTTATATACTAATCATACTACCATGAAATAGAAATTTTACAAATCCACAAACATTTAAAGTCTTTCAGAAATCGGTTATATGTTCTTTCTGTGAGGAGGACTGTAATTTTACCAGATTCACTTTGCTTCCCAAACCTGCTAGAAATTTTTCCATTTAAAAAAGGTTTGGAAATGAGAATTCATACAATTGTAATGGGGACTATTCAAAGCAAATTCAATTATGAAAATACTACTATAGTCCTAGCTTTAAAAATATCACACAGTAGGGGGCGTGTGGGTGGCTCAGTGGGTTAAGCCTCAAACTTCAGCTCAAGTCATGACCTCACAGTTCATGGGTTCAAGCCCCGTGTTGGGCTCTGTGCTGACAGCTCAGAGCCTGCTTCAGATCCTCTGTCCCATTCTCTCTCTGTCCCTCCTTGCTCTCTCTCTCACACTCTCAAAAATAAACATTTTAAAAAATTTTTAATAAAAATATTACGCAATAGAAATATAGTGACGAGATTAAAATTTGACATGTTTTGAAAGAAAATTTAACATCACATTAGTAAAATGTATTCATGTTCGATTCTTACATTGTAAATATTGATCTTAAGCCAATGAGAGTTATTTTTCTATAATAAAGTTTTAAGCAAATTTTTGGTTTTAAGCAAATTAAGCATATTACTAAGCACTATTTCTAACTTTCACGTGAACACTTTGACATATGATATATAACATCCAAGAATATCTTAGTGCTTTCAAGTTCACTGACATTCTCTTATAAATGAACAAGAAAAAGACATATTCTAGAAAAAATACCTTGGCTGAAATTTATAGAGCCTACATTAGGCTCATTTTTGAAAAAATAAAATAGCTTTTGATAAATTATAATGCCCATTGTGCCTACAGATTACAACAGAATTCAGAAACAAAGTTACAGAAGATAGAATTAAAATAATAATGTCAGAGTCAAAAAAACAAATGGCAGTATTACTACTCTTTAGAATAGAGTAACAACAGTCGGCACAAGGCAAAGTTGCTAAGGGGAATGGAGAGGTGAGATCTGCATAGATGCCCACTGGCAGATGTTTTAACTGAAACAGATTTTGGTAAAGATCTTCCACCAAACAACGTGTCAGCATTTCTGGCCCTCAACCTACACTGAGTCTCAAGGGCCACGCTGATTACTCCCAAACTCAGAATGGAAGCGGATGAGCATTGGTAAACACAACATGTCACAAACCTCACGGACGTCATTCTCCTTCATGACGTGTCTTGTAATGTAGCGGATGGAATCAAGCGCAGCTTCCAATGTGTTTCTAGAAGACTCTGGTCTACTACCGCCCTCAGTTTCCTCTTTCTGAGCGAAGTACCTGTCTACGTGACTCCTCATGCACAGCAGTTTGGGAAGCTTGTGGAGAAACACCTTGCGGACCCAAGGTGCCATTGCATCGTGTGTTGAGGAAGAACGATGATGGATATTGATAGCGAAGACAGTCACCATGATTGACAGCGTCACAAAAATCATGGTGAACACCAGATACTCTCCAATCAGAGGTATTACTTTGGAAGACGAGGGTATGATCTCTTCGATAACCAGAAGGAAGACAGTCAGAGAGACCAGGACTGACGTGCAGAGACTGAGCTTCTCACCTTCGTTTGAGGGGAGATAGAAGACAAGCACGGTTAAAAACGAGAGCCCGATACAGGGTATAATAAGGAACAAGGTGTAAAAGAGAGGCAGACGCTTAATTACAAATGAGTAGGTGACATAAGGGTACCAGCAGGAGCCATCCGTTCTGTTTCCTTTGCTTCCCGTTGCACTCACAATCTCCCATTCTCCATTGTCAAAAAAATCTCTCTTGTCCACATCTTGGTCCTCTAAAATTAGATCAACCTGTGATCCATCGTAAGTCCAAGAACCAAATTTCATGGAGCAGTTCTGGAGATCGAATGGGAAAAACGTGACATCTATGGTGCAAGAACTTTTGTAGTTTGCCGGTGGAGTCCAGGTGACGGTGCCATCATACCTGATGACCGCTTTCGTGCTGGCCCCTTCAAAACGTCCATCTGCACTGAAATAAACACATGCACGTGACAATGCAGAGACTACACAACGCAGGCCTTCACAAGCCTGAGATGAGAGAAAGTCGACACCATGGTGTGAGATACTTTTTAAACTATTATGCTTGAGATATACCTGCTATGTGCAGGGGACTCTGTTTTAGGGACATCTTATGTACATATCCGACTTTACTAGAACTGAACTCCTTCCACATCTACTCCAGGACTGACAGTCGATCTCTATCTCACAGAATCCTGAGATTTTAGAGGCTGAAAGATTTCCCTTTACGTACAAAATATAATTAGGCTATTGAAACAATAAAATATTGGCCAGAACCTGAATCCACATTTCTAGGCTCTCCACACAGTGCTCTTCTCCTCCATCACAAATACTGGACAGTTACTACAGGGGCAGGAAGGAACATTAGCTCTAAGCTGTGCCTCTCGAGTTCTGCCCCCATGTGAGCTCCTATACTGGAAAAGTCTAGTAGGAACATAAGATTTCTATAAAATACTGTTTTTTATCTTAACACTCACGTGACTTTTGCACACTACTGTTTTATACACTCGTGTTTATGTAAAAATGTTTTTCAGAGACTGGGGCGCCTCAATGGCTCAAGTCAGTTAAGCGTCGGGCTCTTGATTTCAGCTCAGGTCAGGATCTCCCAATGCGCAAGTTCAAGCCCTGCATCAGGCTCTGCACTGACAGTGCAAAGCCTGCTTGGGATTCTCTCTCTCCCTCTCTCTCTGCCCCTGCCCCACTCACATGTGTGTGCTCTCTCAAAATAAATAAATAAACTTAAAAAAAAAAAATGTTTACTAAGACCTAGAGTAAAATGGTGCTCTGGGAAGCTATATCCTGCTACCTTATAGTTTTGTTTCCTCTTTACCTATTGAGAAACATGGAGGAAAAAGGTGTTTAGAGACTAATATTTTTCACACAGCATTTGCTCTGTCTTCATGCCAAATGCCTGCTTGCAAATAATACACGATGCTTTAGGATAAGCACAAATTCCCAAGATTTACCCTGGGGTTGTCCTAGAAAAAAATGAAACTCACACCCAGAATCATCCTTTCCCCAAGTTAAAAACCATCCTCAAAGTACACCTAGGTAGGGTGCCTTTAAGATGAGTTCACTCAACATTCCTCATCATGGCATAATCATAATACAGAATTTGAGCAAAATTAGAAGGATGCACATTTGAACATAAAGTATGACTTCAACTAGTTTTGAAACACCCCCAAAATCTTGAAGGCAATCTGCCAAATATATAGTCTATTAAATAGGAGGGTAAATAGGGATGCCGGGCTGCCCTAGTGTGAACCCCACCCTGCCACATGCAAACGGTGCGACCTTGGACAAGGTTATAATGCCCTCACCTGTTTCCTCCTCTGTCAGAAGTGCCATTTTAAAGGTACTGTTGGGAATCAAATGAATAAAGCAGAAAGGTACCGCACATGCGGCCATGCACAGAGTAAGTTCTATGTGTGAGCTCGTGCAAATGGCTGCCTCTAATGCTGGAATGAATAATGGGACTGATTATAGGTGACACCCCTCCCCCAATTTTACACCTTTCTAGACTTCCCAAACGTTTTACACATTTTGGAAAGCAAAGAACACTTTTATGATCAGGAAAAAGACACCAAAAACAGGAGAGGACCCAAAGAACCTATCTGGAGGTTCACAACAGAACACAGATCAAGTCTTTTGATTATATACGTAAACAATTTTCAGAAGGAAGAAAAATTACTAGTGGCTAATATATAAGCGTTTTCTTTTGAAAACATCAAGTAATATTCAGTAAATAAAAACCTACTTATCAAACAAAACAATGTCTGGGGTCCAGAGAGAGTCTGAAGGGACGCGTATAACTTTTATTCCGCCATAGTCGCCAGGGCGCCATCTTAACTTTACATCTCTCCACTCCTGCAGAGCAAAAACAGGCTCAGTTTCGATGAAATTGATAGTCATAAGTCATAAAAACTTTACTCTTTATGCCAAGTCCAGAAATCCTAGACATAAAATCATCTCTACTCGCCACAGAGAAAATTCACCTCCAAGTCCTTCTTAAGAGTACAGAAGCATAGCCCTGCCCCCGTGTGGTGACTCCAGCCCCGGTCCTCCTGAGACACAGGTGTGCGCCGTGGGTGTGTTCACAGCTCTGTTCAGCACCTCCTCTCACACCAACTGGCCACACCCAGGAGCCGCAGCCATGGGCATCTAAGGTCCAGGTTTAAGGCCTTAAACCTTTTCCATTGTCTTTTCCAGGTGCATCGTCATGGGCTGGACTGGTGCACGCCAGGGGAACTGGATTTATTACATAGCCCACGTTTCAACACCTTGTCCACGCTCCACATGGTGACAATTCTGTGATCACGTCAAGTTAGGACTCGCACACCAAAAAAAGCATACGTGCCTCGTAGGAGTTAGAGTCAGGGAACTGGTAGCAGGTACTAAAATTAGGGATGATAAAGAAAGAGCAAAGGGAAGCACATAACAGCAGCTGAGGACAAAGCTATGATGGCATCGAAGAAAAAGCAGTCTTTTCTAAAAAGGGGCTACGTACGTAGAACTCATTCATCGCCCATTCCCATCCAGCTCCAAGTAAACACCACAATCCTCACAGAGGCCTAGACGCTGCCTACACCGCTGGCTTGCCACTGCTTCTCTGACCTCATCTACACACCCCTGCTCACCTCTACCCACAGCGAACGTGTTCTTCTCCAAGCCTGTCTACTTCCGAGGCACTGTAACAGCTTACCCGTTCCTCTTCCCCAACTCGAATGGAGTTCTTGCCAGCCGGGACTTCTGTCCATTTTGTTGCCCGTTTCCCCAGTGCCCAGAACGGCGTCGGGCAGACGGCAGCCACTCCAGTATCGCCTGAACGAATACGAGAACGCCACCCACCCTCCACCCTCTGCATCCTGCCGATCCACCAAGACCACATGCTCGTGTTTCTCTGTGCTGCAAACCCTACAGGCACAACAGCACCCGTGATCAGTCAGGTGCCTTCTGAGCTTCATACACACCTGTTTCAACCAGACATTCGTTGTCATTAACTGATTTTTCTCATCCTGTGAAACAAAAATTTAAATAAGGCTGATTATCTCAAGGACAGAAGCAATACTTCTTCAAATACGAATTTTCACAGTTTTACACAAACATGCCTGTCCACATAGTACCTATATCCTGTTCATTGGTGCGGCTGTCTGGAAACGCAGGATCGTTTTTCCAGCCTAATTTCACATTATCCCTTTCCAGATGCTCTGAATTTCAGCTGAACCGCCCTGCAGTACACCGCTGGCATTAGATTTAACATTCATACACTCCACCACTCTACATCCTGAAATCTAAGATACAATCTAAGAAACAGGCGCGCACATTAGTTTATGTACTTGGCACTAAGAAAGGAAAAGGCTGACAATGAATTTTAAGTTGCCATTAATTATAATACACATCTTGATTTCAGAAGTGCTGAAATGTGGAAGAGTGTGCACATCAGAATGAGAGATACACTGTTTCTGTGCCTTCCTGCGGGACTGTAACTTGCAGTTATGTTCCTCTGCTGAGGCAGGGATTTGAATCTCTGAGGAGCTGCTATGTAGAAAAAAAATACTGGGGCCACTGTCCGGAGTGGCAGCTTCATAAGCTTTCACAGCCTGCTTTTCTAGAAAACTGGGGTCTTTGATATTTGCTACTTACACCATTCTGCCATTGTATCTTTGCTAAGACCAGTTTTTCACTGAATTCTCAAGGCCTAATTAAAGAGATAGCTCAGGACGCCTGGGGGGCTCAGTCGGTGAAGCGTCCGACTTCGGCTCAGGTCATGATCTCACGTTTCGTGGGTTCGAGACCCGCATCGGGCTCTGTGCTGACAGCTCAGAGCCTGGAGCCTGCTTCAGACTCTGTGTCTCCCCTCTCTCTCTGCCCCTCCCCCACTCATACTCTCTCTCTCTCTCTCTCTGTCAAAAATAAACATTAAAAAATAAAAATTAAAAAAAAAAAAAAAGATAGCTCTCCCATTACATTTTACTGAAATATCATGGAGCCAATTGGACCAGTACAAGACCATCATGATGACCAAACACAATTCCACCGTGGGCAGGACAGACCCACAGAAGGATAAGGCAATCCCCATAGCCGGGGACAGAGGACAGAGGTTTAGATGGCTCATTCCAAAACACATGAGTGGCCCAGGAGAAAGAAGGAAGACGGAGGAAGCACATCCCTTGAGATAAAGACATCTGTGACGTCCCTACATGGGAACAATTACTAGGAAATACAGCATGGCCATCACTCTTACACTGTGGTTCCAAAGGGCAATTGTCCTTGAGTAAAACACTAGAGCTGAAAAGGACCTATAGATCTCATCTACTTAAATCATTCATTCTGCAAAAAGAAACTAGCCCAATGAGGCAACTCGCCTAAAATCACTCCACCAATTGGTAGTAGAACCAATGTTAGACTTCAAAGCTCCTGAGTTTAAACTCTGTGCCTCCAGCTCTACTGTCTATCCCAAAGGCACACACCATCCAGAGAAAGTGCTGACCTCTGCATCAGAATATTCCTAGTAGGCAAAAGTTCTAAACAGAGGCATTAACAATTAGGAAAGTTCCGGTATACTTATTACCTGTGACGCTGTAAGGCAATAGGTCATCTTTGAGAAGCTAATGAAAATTATACACCCTTTCCCCAGAAAAATGTGAACACACATAAATTTTGCACTATGGAGTAGGACCCAGTCAATACTTAGTATCCTCAACAGGAACACAGATACAAGAACAATACTTAAGTTCACAACTGGCCCCAGATGTGAGGGTTAGCCACTACCTTAGGGGATACAGCCTAACTTAAGGTGACCTCAGGTATCTCCCAAGCACCTATAATGTGCTCAGCACAATGCAGGATGCAAAAAACAAAACCAAAACAAAACCTAGGACGAAGGACAAACGCAGGACTGCACCCAAGAGGACGAGGCACATTAACACAGAGATGTGCCCACACGTAAGTAGAGCAGAAAAGTTTTAGGGGTTTTTTTAAACCCCGAATAGATTTTTTAACCTGACCATAAAACTAGCATCCAACAAGCAAGCCGGCGTGGGGATTTGAGAGACAGAGAGAGTTCGAACATGTAGGAAATAAGGCAGGAATCTGAGCGAACTTTGAGGAGGAGCCCCCAAACATGACCACAAGCCAGCGGGGTAAGAGCTTCGCAGTTAAAGGGACATAAAGCTTCTATACTCTCCATGTCCAGGGCCCTCGCCTCCTCTCCCTCTGCTCTTGTCCTCTTTCTCTCTCATCGCCACTGACCTTACACGTCCTGGGCTCTTCTCACAGGAAGCAACCCATCCCCGACTTCTGTTCTGGGCTCATCCTTCCTTCGCCACCTTCTATGAATGTTCCTCAGGGATCAACTTGCCTGCATTCCCTGCTCACTTTGAAACTCCTCAGTCCAATGTTTTCGATGCTCAGCTGGGCCAGGGTCTCCACACTGACACCCTCAGCTCCTCTCTGCCCACAGAGCCAGCATTGACTTTCCAAGGGCCTCAGGAATGTGGCACAATCACCTGCCATCACAGCGGAGAGCATCATCTTCCCTGTCCTACCCCACAGCAACTGATTCCATCTTCCAGATCCGTCACTCTTCTCTTCTAACCACTCAGGCTTCAAAATCTGATGCCTCCCTCGGTGCTCATTGATCACGACCTGCTCTTGCTTCTGCCTGGCCTTCTAACCAGCCTCCGAAGCTCCTCTCTCTCTCACTCCTCAAAACCACGTATTTAACTGACCTGCAGCCCTTCCTAAAGCACTGCTGTGACCACATCTGTTGCCTGTCACATCTGCCACTCACTCAGCAACTGCCATGTGCCAGGAACCACTCTGGGCTCTGGGACAGAAGCAAGGGATGAAGCTTAGCCTGCTCTGAGGGTGCCGTGCCAGGGCACACAGGTGCCAGCAGTGCAAAGGGCTACGTGAACAGAGGAGACTGTCTTAGGAACTCTGGAAAGATTTCACAAAGAGTCAGACACATAAATTGGGCCTTGAAGGATAAGTGACTTCTTCCAAGAGGTAAAACTCTCCAGTCCAAAAATGGCAGGAGAGAAAGCACAGTGCAGGCCCCTCCACCGCCCATCAGATGATCCCAGGGAGTGGCCTCCAACAGTGACCTTCTGATCCGAACAGCTGAACAGAAAGGCTCCCTCTCACTGCTCAGCCTCGATCATACTGCTCCTTGTTACCCTCCTCTCCGCGTGTCCGATCCTACACTCCAGACAAGGCCAGCTGGAGGGCCTCCGCCTGTGTTCTTTAGTGACCTAAATAATCGAAGTCTGAATCCCCAGATTTTTGTGGTATCACAATTGAGTCCTGCAATGTCCTATAGTCACTCCACTTACTTGCTGATAGTCCCAACTGGAAAGACAGGTCTTTGAGAGGGAGCCCCACTCATCCTCCTACTTCTCTATTTGTACTTATATTGAAAATCTCCCAGCAGAGGGTGAAGGACACAACACAGTCCATATTCACGGATCTTTCTGGAGGCAATTAAGGTGACATCATCAACACACTAGACTTTTTAAAATGTATATCCTTTGGGGTGCCTGGCTGGCTCCTTGGTCAGAGCAGATGACTCCAAGCCTCATGTTGGGCATGGAGCTTACTTTAAAAAATAAAAATAAATAAAAAAGTATATCTTTTGATTCATTAACTGCCTTTCTTAAAGAAAGGAGAAAACCAGACATTTGTGTACAAATATATTCATCATTGTCATTTATAATAGGAAATCCTGGGAATTAACTTCTGCCAACAAGAGAATATTTAAATAAATTATAAATGGGATATCATATAGCCATTAAAATTATATTTGAAGATTACGTAATGACATAGGGAAACGTTCTTCATTTAACAACAAGAGAGAAAACGAGCACTAATACATAGAAGTGTTGGATCACTAGATATTGCATTCCTGAAACTAGCACTGTATGTTAACTAACTGGAATTAAAATTTTTCAATTTTGGAAAAGAAACTGAAGGGAAAAGATTCTTCATTACGTCTAAATTAATACTCCAATTTTAAAACATACACACAAAGAAAAAACCGGCAAGAGAAACAGCAGAATGTTATCATTAGGCATCTTTGGGTGGTAGAATTGCAGTCAATTTTTATTTCCTTATTTGTATTTATTTGCACTTTCCAAATTCTCTACAAAAATTATGTAGAAAATAAAGGCATGCCTATAAGTGTTATTGTACAATCTCTCTCTCTCTCTCTCTCTCTCTCTCTCTCTCTCTCACACACACACACACACACACACACACACACTGTTTTGGGAACTCAGCAGGGAAATAACTATTGACTGACATGATCAGAACAAGAAGGAACGAATTTAACAATTAGCATGAACTTTTTAGTTTAAATAGAAAGGATCTCTTGACAGTCAGAACGAGTTACAAGGGAACTGATACTCCCTGGGGGATGTCATACTGAAAAATCTCTGATATAGTTTAAGTATGATATTGAAACAATGATCTGAGATACTGTTTGGTCCTAAAAATCTACAAATCTACTCTTGGACTTTTTCTCTTTAAAATGTTGACTTTTTATCATATCTTTAAACAAATTTAATAAGAAACTTCCATATAAAATGTTTAATATCAGGGCACCTGGGTGGCTCAGTCGGTTGAGTGACCAACTTCAGCTCAGGTCATGATCTCTCACGGTTTGTGAGTTCGAGCCCCACGTCGGGCTCTGTGCTGACTCTGTGTCTCCCTCTCTCTCTCTGCCCCTCCCCCACTCATGCTCTGTCTCTCTCTCTCAGAAATAAACATTAAAAAAAATTAAAAAAAATAAAATGCTTAATATATTTCAACTTATTAAAAATAAACTTATTACTTGGGGCACCTGGGTGGTTCAGTTGGTTGAGCATCCAACTCCAGCTCAGGTTGTGATCTCACGGTTTGTGGGTTTGAGCCCCACATCAGGCTTTGCAATGACAGTGCAGAGCCTACTTGGGATTCTCTGTCTCCCTCTCTCTCTGCCCCTCCCTGCTTGTGTGAGCTCTCTCTCAAAAATACATAAATATTTTTTGAAAAATTTTTTAAATTGACCTATTACCAAGTAAATGATTTCTAATATACAATATTATATAAAAAGTGTATTTCTATGTCTATTGAGTAATAATTATCCTTCCCTGCTGAGTTCCTTTAGGAAAATGACTATGTCTCGTTCTCCTTTGTAATCCGTGCCTCCCAACACAGTGCCTAGGCACCCGTGATGCTCTCAGGAAGCCTGTATGAAATTGAGTATGTAATGATATGCACACCTACCACATCCACTAATTGAGATATTGCCAGGCCAAACTTTATTTTTATTTTGTCATTCAGGTGTTCCACAGGACGAACCCATCTTTCGTAGTCTTGAAATAAATCCTTTAACAAACTATCTTCATGTTTTGCAACAAAGGATGGTTCGGCTAACCCTGTACAACAAATTTTGAAAAGTTAGTGTATCAACTTCTCTCCCACCAAATACCTCTACTTTAAAAAATGTTTGGCTTTATCAATGAACCAAACTATTATTTAGGTTATTAATGGAGCTCTTAAAATAAAACACTGATACAAATGTTTATGACCAATAAGGGACGCTGCGGTTCAGCTACATTTCTTAGTTAAATCAGATGACTCACATGGAAGTACACTGAGTTCCTCAGGAAACATTCAGTGCTTAATACAGAGTACTGTAATAAAAGATTTTAAGCTTTTAAATAAGTTACCAGGGCTGGAGGGGTTGCTTGTCATAAAATTCCAAACCTAGAAAATAGGTATGTTCCAGTAAAGTTCACTTATCAACTGTAAATATAAAATACATAAGCTTTAATTTACATGATTTTAATATACAAACATACAAATACTGAATGAATTATTCAGATTCGTCATACCTTTGTTTGCTATCCATTTGTATAAAATTACCTTAGGACCTAACACTTAAAAGAGAGAGAAACAAAATTTAAAAAATTCTAGATGCCATAGCCAAAGACTGGTTAGATTTATGGGTCACAGTTATGTTCAGACTTCTATGGAGCTTAGTTAAACATCTCTGAAGAAATGAGAGTTTCAGTGTTGAATGGGTTGGAGTCTCTGTTAGGATACCTGAAATGTGTGAAATTCAAGCTTGACATTGACTCAAGACCCATGATTTTACAAAGAAAAAACATTTACTTGAACCAAAACATCACTGGCTTATTTATCATAAAGTCCACATGCAGGGATTTATAGCTCATTACGGTCCTTCCCCAACCCCAACAAAATGGTCTGACAGAGAAATAGCACTTTCACAGAATCTTCTCTCTTTATTCTAACAGACCATGTTTTCTATGTGCAGCTATCAAAGAGCATCTCATTCCTCCAGCCAGAGGAAATGCCTATTTCTCCATCAGGAATGCAGCTTATTCCTAGAGCTTATGTCTTGCTCCCCTGGGCAATTTAGGATACTTGATTTAATCCCTAAATACCATAGATTTTGCACCATGCCTCCCATAAAAGACTCCTTATGTTAAAATGCACAGCGTTGGTGGGGTGCCTGGGTGACTCAGTTGGTTAAGCGTCCGACTTTAACTCCGGTCATGATCTTGCGGTTCATGGGTTCGAGCCCCTCCTCAGTGTCAGGCTCTGTGCTGACAGCTCAGAGCCTGGAACCTGCTTCAGATTCTGTGTCCCCCTTTCTCCCTGCCCCTCCTCTGCTCTCACTCTGTCTCTCTCTGTCTCTCAAAAATGAATAAACGTTAAAAAAAAATTTTTTTTAATGCACAGTGTTGAAGAGATTTCAATTCAACTAGAATGTTTGTATTAGAGAGTCATTCTTTTTAATGTTTAAAAGCCATTAATTTTAGACCTTCATGTTAAAATACTATCACTGGGGTACCTGGCTGGCTCAGTGGGTACAGCATGTGACTCTTGATCTTGGGGTTCTGAGTTCAAACCCCACGTTGGGTGTGGAGCCTACTTAAAATTTTTAAAAATTTTAAATAAAATAGAATTACTGAAACATTTCTCCTTTCCTAATCCTGTTTAAAAATTTTATGGACTCTGAAAAAAAAATTATAGCCTCTGAAACACCAAAAGTTTGAGGTTGTTTGAAGGATAAAAATAACAAATAATAGGTGTTTTCATACCACCTAAGAACCTTTTGCCTTAGGGGAAAAGATACTAGCTTGAATAGCCACTTCAAATCTTCTTTAGAAGAAAGAAGATAGGACATAAATAAATTGATAAATTAATCCCAACATTCTACTAATGATAACCCTTAAGATACTGCCTTGTAAATATCTTCTGAGTACATTCAATATTATAAATACCATTTTTTAACACAGTTTTACACAAATGGCAGATACTAATGTCTGTGGTATTTTAGCACAAAACCTTAATCATGCATTCAATTCTTAGAGAATTTTCAGCTGGCTCTAAATGTTTTAGGTTTATGCTGCTCATAAACCTCAGAATGTTAAAAAGGAGAAGATCCAGTTCATTCCCCTCACTTGAAAACAAGGATATATGACCAAAGATGCCAGGACTAGACAGCTGGTTAATGGCGGAGCTGTGAAGGGTACCCAGGGCTCCCCTCCGCCTCTTGCTCCTTCCGCCCTAACGTTTTCCACCTGTGACAACTCTGTCAAAGTGCTTAATTGGCGCTGCACTCTCTGAGAGCTCCAGCCCATACTAATTTTTGCTCATTCAACAAATATTTATTGGACATGTGCCTCATATTAGGCACTATGCCAAGTGCTGGGAACACATGGACAAACAAAGACAGAAGGAAAGACTGACAAAGTATATGTGATACTGTATGTAAGCTGCATTCTATAGAAACCGAATCAGGGGCTGGGTGGCTCAGTCAGTTAAGCATCCAACTTTTGGTTTCAGCTCAGGTCATTATCTCATAGTACGTGCTTGGAATTCTCTCTCCCTCTCTTTCTCTGCCCCTGTCCCACTCACTCACTCTCTCTCTCTCTCTCTCTCTCTCTCTCTCAAAATAAATAAACTTAAAATAAATTTTTTAAAGAAACTGAATCAAACGGAAATATTCTTTTTAAAAACTTGTTTTGAATAGTTAACATTTGCTCATTCTACTCAAAATAAATGACTTAAATCAATTACTTTTGAACCTCGCTTCCTCAGAGTCCCAGGGCATTTCTTTTTCATACTATTTTTGACCAAGATTGTATACTATTTAGCATATACCATTCTATGCTGTTTTCCAGTTATATCACATAAGTCTTGGATCTCCAAAGAAACCAATGTCCTAAAAGGTAAAAATCATTTCTATACTTTAGCATTTCTACAGCCCTAAGTATAATGCTGATCACAATAGTTCCCTTAATACATTTTAGTTTTCCTTCCCTTACTGACTTAAAAAGAGAGAACTAGGAGAAAGTATTTGCAATCATTTATATAAGCGGGGTATATCTAGAATACATAAAGGACCATTACAAACCAATAATAAAAAGACGAAATAACCCAATTTTAAAATGAGTAAGGGGTCTGAATAGACATTTTTCCAAAGAGGAACAGCCAGTAAGTATCTGAAAAGATATCCAACACCATTACCATCAGAAAAATGCAAATCAAAGCTACCATTTCCCACCCAGTAGGAGGGCTGCAGTCAAACACAGAGACAGCAACAAGTGTTGGAGAGGGTGTGGAGACACTGGGACCCTTATACACTCCTGATGGGAAGTAAAATGGTGCAGTTGCTTTGGAAAACATTTGGCAGTTCCTTAAAAAGTTAAATATAGGGTCACAACACCTAGCAATTCCATTCCTGGTACCCACCCCACAGAAATGAAAACAGCTGTCCACACAAAACTTGCACCCGACTGTTCACAGCATTATTCATAAGAGCTAAAAAGTGGAAACAACCCAAACGTCCATCAAATGACAAATGGATAAAATGTGGAATATCCAATGGAATATTAATTTGCCATTAAAATTAATGAATTAATGATACATGATACAGGTGAACTTTTTAAGTATTAAGTATTATGCTAAGTAAAAGAAGCCAGTCACAAAGACTATATATTATATTATATGATTCCATTTACATGAACTATCCAGAATAGGCAAAGAGGATGGTCTGGGGGAAGAGGGAGGAAAAAATGTTCAAATGTCAATTTTGGTGACAGTCACACTAGCCTGAATATACTAAAAATCAGTGAATCATGCACTTTAAACAGGTGAACTAAATGCTGTGGGAATTATATATGGATAATGCTGTTACTAAAAAGAGAAACTTACAGCACTTTGGTGGCTCAGCCAGTTAAGCAGCCTACTCTTGATTTTGGCTCAGGTTGTGATCTCACGGTTTGTGAGTTCAAGCCCCACGCTGGGCTCTGCACTGATAACGCAGAACTTGCTTTGGATTCTCTCTCTCTGCCCTTTCCCTGCTTGTATTCTCTCTAAATAAATAAATAAACTTAAATATATATATATATATATATATATATATATATACACAAAGAGAACCTCTTTATGACTGAATTATGACTGGGAAATACATGTACAATACAGCAGTGAATCACAGTTTGAGAACATGTAACAAGCAATATAACTATAACCTTTGGAAAATTTTTATTTGAATAGTTATTCCACAAGTTTTCCTTTGCAAATAATAAAAATAAAACCAAATGTGCAATGCCACTGCACTTATTTTCTTTATTTCTTTCTAATATTTTACACCTTTCCTAGTAATAGTCTATTTTTTTTTTAATTAAGACTTTATTCCTCTAAACAAACACTGGTGAATTCTACCAAACATTCAAAGAAGAATTAACACTAACCCTTCTCAAATTCTTTCAAAATACAAAAGAGGAATAAACACTTTCAAATTCATTTTCCCAGGCCAGCATCACCCTGATACCAAAACCAGACAAGGACTCCACAGAAAAGAAAATCCAATCCAATCCAAAGATCAATATCCCTGATAAACACATATGCAATAATCCTCAACAACACATTAAAAGGATCATACACCATGAATGGGTGGGATTTATTCTAGGGATGCTACATGGTTCAATATCAACAATATCCACAAATCAATATGATAAACCACACTTAAAAAATGAAAGATAAAAACCATCCGATCATCTCAACAGATGCAAAAAAAGAATCTTTTTTTTCAACATCCATTCATGATAAAAAAAAAAAAAAAACCCTTTCAACAAAGTGAGTAGACAGGAAGCATACTCAATATAAGAAAGGTCATATAAAGGAGAGCCTGGGTGGGTCAGTCAGTTAGGCATCTGACTCCTGATTTTGGCTCAGGTTATAATCTCATGGTGAGTTCGAGCCCCATGTCAGGCTCTGTACTGACAGTGTAGAGCCTGCTTGGGATTCTCTCTCTCTCCCCTTCTCTCTGCCCCTCCCCTGCTCGCTCGCTCTCTCTCTCTCTCTCTCAAAATAAGCTTTTAAAAGTGAAAGTCCATAGATGACAAGGCTACAGTTAACACCATACTCAAAAGTGAAAAGCTGAAAGTTTTTTTCTCTAGGATCAGGAAAAAGACAAGGATGTCCACTCTCACCACTTCTATCCAAAACAGTACTGGAAGTCCTAGCCACAGCGACGAGGCAACAATAAGGAATAAAATGTATGTAAATCAGGAAGAAGTAAAACTGCCACTATTTACAGATGACATGATGCTATATATAGAAAACCCTAAAGACTCCATCAAAAAAATGGTTAGGGGGCACGTGGGTGGTTCAGTTGGTTAGGCATCCGACTCTTGGTTGCAGCTCAGGTCAGGATCTCAACAGTTTGTGGGTTCAAGCACCACATTGGGTTCTGCACTGACAGCACAAAGCCAGCTTGGGATTCTGTCTCTCTCCCTCTCTTTCCACCTCCCTTTCTCACTTTCTCCCTCAAAATAAATAAATAAACATTTTTTTAAAAATGGTTAGAACAAATTCAATAAATCAATATACAAAAATCTGTTGCATTTCAATACTGAACTGATAATGAACTATCAGAAAGAGAAACAAGTAGGGGCGCCTGGGTGGCACAGTCGGTTAAGCGTCCGACTTCAGCCAGGTCACGATCTCGCGGTCCGTGAGTTCGAGCCCCGCGTCGGGCTCTGGGCCGATGGCTCGGAGCCTGGAGCCTGTTTCCGATTCTGTGTCTCCCTCTTTCTCTGCCCCTCCCCCGTTCATGCTCTGTCTCTCTCTGTCCCAAAAATAAATAAAAAACGTTGAAAAAAAAAATTTAAAAAAAGAAAGAGAAACAAGTAAATAATCCCACTTACAACTGCATTATAGTTATAAACTTAATCAAGGAAGTGAAAGATGTGTACACTGAAAACTATAAGATATTAATGGAAGAAGTTGAAGATGATACAAATAAATGGAAAGATATTCCATGCTCATGGATTGTAAGAATCAGTACTGTTAAAATGTCCAAACTATCCAAAGCAACCAACAGGTTCAATGTAATCCCTACCAAAATTCCAATGGTCTTTTTCCACAGAAATAGAATAATCCTAAAATTTGTATGAAACTACAAAATACTCTGAATAGCCAAATCAATCTTGAGAAAGAACAAAAAAGCTGGAGGCATCATGCTCCTTGATTTCAAACTATATTACAAAGCTACAGTAAAATATAATCAAAACAGTGTGGTCTAGGTATATAAACAAACATAGATATCAATGGGACGGAATATAAAGCACAGAAATAAATACATGCAAATATGATCAATTAATTTATGACAAAGAAGCCAAGCCAAAAATATACAATGGGAAAAGCACAATCCTTCAGAAATTGTGTTTGGAGAACTGGACAGCCACATGCATAAGAATGCTACTGGACCACTATGTTACACCATACACAAAATTAACTCAAAATGGATTAAAGATTTGAATGTAAGACTTGAAACCATAAAACTCCTAGAAGAAAACACAGGTAATCAGCTCCTTGTCATTGATCTTGGCGATGATTTTATGACCTCAACACCAAAAGCAAAGGCAACAAAAGCAAAAATAAATAAGTGGAACTACATTAAACCAAAATTCTTCTGCTCAGCAAGGGAAACCATTAACAAAATGAAAAGGCAACTACTGAATGGGAGAAAATATTTGCAAATCATATATCTGTAAAGGGGTTAATATCCAAAATTTAATTTAAGGAACTCCTACAGCTCACTAGCAAAACAAACAATCCAATTTAAAAATGGGCAGAGAATATGAATAGACATTTTTCCCAAGAAGACATACGGATCACCAACAGCTACGTGAAAAGGTGCTCAACATCACTGACGATCAGGGAAACGCAAATCAGAACAACAATGAGATACCACCTCACACCTGTTAGAATGGCTATCATTAAAAAAGTCAAGAAAAAGACAAGCGTTGGCAAGGATGTGGAGAAAGAGAAACCCTCATGCAGTTGGTGTGAATGTAAATTAGTGCGGCCATTCTGGAAAACAGTATACAGATTCCTCAAAAAATTAATAATAGAACCACCACATGATCCAGCAATCCCACTTCTAGGTATTGATCTGAAGAAAATGAAAACACTGATTCAACACTAACCCAACTCATCTCCAAAGAAGGAAATCTTGCCATTTCTGACATCATGAATGGACCTTGAGGGAATTACACTAACTGAAATAAGTCAAAGACAGACAATGTATGACCTCACTTATATATGGAATATTTATTTTTAAAAGGTCACAAATGCAGAAAACAGATTGATGGTTAACAGAGGCGAGGGTGGAACGGCTGGACAAAATGCATAAAGCGGATCGAAAGTACAAGGCTTCGGATATAAAGTAAAATGTCATAGTGATACAATACGCAGCACGGTGACTGTACGTAATAATACTGTGTTGCATATTTGAAAGATGCTGAGAGGGTAGACCTTGAAAATTCTCATCAGAAGAAAAAAAATTGAAAGTGTGCATGGTGAAGGATGTTAGTTAGACTTATTGTGGTGATCATAAAAAATAATTTAAAAACTGTTTTTAAGAGATTATTTTGTAGAGCAGTTTAAGGTTCATAGCAAATTTGAGGGAAAGGGATAGAGATTTCCTACATATTCCCTGCCCCCCAACACGCACAGCCTTCCCGTTACCAACATCCCCCCACCCGAGTGGCACATTTGTTACAAATGATGAACCAACACTCATACCTCATTATCACCCAAAGTCCATGATTCACATTATGATTCAGCCTTAGTCTTATATATTCTATGGGTCTGGACAATGTATAATGGCATGTATCCATCATTACCACATCAGAGTGAGTATTTTCACCGCCTTAAAAATCCTGTGTTCTGCCTATTTGGCCATCCTGACCACAACCCCTGGCAACCACTGATCTTTTTCACTGTCTCCATAGTTTCATCTTTAACAGTCTATTTTTGAGGACTGTTTTGACAAATAGAAAATGACATTTGCTATGGTCTGAATGTTTGTGTCCCTCCCCCTCCCCCCACATTCAGGTTCAAATCATCACCCTCAAAGGTGATGGTATGAGCAGGCAGGGCCTTTGAGAGGTGCTTAAGTCATGAGGGTGCAGCTCTCATGACTGGAATTAGTGCCTCATAAAAAAGTCTCCAGAGAGCTTCCCAGCCCCTTCTGCCATGTGAGGGCACAAGACGTGTCCTGGAAGAGGACCCTCATCTCGGACTCCCAGCCTCCGGAAGTGTGAGAGATACATCCCTGTAGTTTACAAGCTGCCCAGTCTGTTACACTGTGTTACAGCAGAGCCAACCGGGACAGCACAGGAGTCCCGAAAATGTCATCTGCACATTCAACGTCAACAGCAAAAGCGCAGACACCCTTCATAGGTGAACAGGCTGAAGTGTGAGAGGTTGCCCAGGATCGTACACCAAAAGGCTGGGAGGCTGACTTGTCATCGGGCTGTGAGGCCGGATTTGTCACCAAAGCCCATGGTTTTCCACACCAACTGATTGCACCTGCTTAGGTTAAGTGCCAGTTAATAGAACTCTGCCACTCAGGTCAGTCCTCTTTCCTCTTAGGTTTCCTGAGATTATAGAAATTTGAGAATAGGGATTCTTTATGCATTTAAATGTTAAGCACTAACATATATAATGATATAGAGAAATACCTTTATGTTTTTTAGTCATAGATGTGATCCCTCCCCTGGGAGGGGATCCTGATGCCTTCCTGATGCCAATTGTCCCAGAATTACATAAAGAAGAATACTATCGCTCTCTCAAACATTACTGGTACAAACGAAAGTTACTGCCTCTTTGAAAAATAATCTTGTAATATTTTAATCTTGCAAAATGTATCAGAAAGTATATATCCCTCTGATCCAGCAACCCCACACCTGACTCCCAAAGCAATAAAAGCACCGATACATTGGGACACGCTTACACCAAAGTTTACCTCCGTGAACATTACAGCAAATACCTGGAAACAACACAACCAAAGAGAGTGGGGTTTGTCCATGACATACATGATGCAGTTGTTAAAAGGCTTACAATGGTAAAAAAAAAAAAAAAAAAAAAGGCTTACAATGGTGTCAAGACCACTCATAATGGGGAAAGGACAGTTTCTTCAACAAATAGTATTGGGAAAACTGATATCCACACACAAAAGAAGCTGGACCCTTACCTTACACCATATATAAAAATCAAAATGGATTTAGTTACATTTAAATGTAAGAACTAAAACCATAAAACTCCCAGAAGAGGGGCACCCAGGTGGTTGGTTAAGCCTGATTTCAGCACAAGTCATCCACCACCATGAGACTGAGCCCCATATGAGCTCCGCGCTGAGCATGGAGCCTGCCTGGGATTCATTCTCTCTCTCCCTCCCTCTCTCTCTCCCTCTCTCTCTCTCTCTCCCTCTCTGTCTCTCTCCCTCTCTCTCTCCCTCTCTCTCCCTCTCTCCCTCCCTCTCTCTCTCTCTCTCTCTCCCTCTCTCTCCCTGTCTCTCTCTCTCTCTTTACCCCTCCCACACTCTCTCTCTCTGCCCCTCCCCTGCTGGTGCATGCGCTCTCGCTCTCAATCAATCAATAAGTTTTTTTTAATTTATTTAAAAAAAAAAAACTCCTGGAAGAAAACACAGGGCAAAAGCTTCATGACACTGGACTTTGTGATGATTTCTTGGTTATGACAACAAAAGCACAAGCAACAAAAACAAAAATAGACAAATGGGACACCTCTAACTCAAAAACTTGTGCACATCAGTGGGGGGATAAGACTGATAGTGCTCAAGGGTACAAACTTGTAACAAGCAGTAAATAAGCCATAGAGATCCAAAGTAAGGTATGACACATATAGAGGATAGTACTACACAGTAATTTTGTCATGTGATAAATATTGCTTATTACAACATATAAATGTATCATAGTAACATCTGTACATCCTCAGTTTATACAATGTTAAATGTCAAACTCAGTTAAAATAAATATCTTTTTTAAAGTTTCAAAATAAAACTACATCAAAGGACACATTCAACAGAGTGAAAAGGCAACCTACGGGATGGGAGAAAATGTTTGCAAATCATGTATCCACTAAAGGATTAATATCTAGACTACAAAAAAAACTCCAACTCAACAACCAAAAAAACCCACAAATAATCTAATTTAAAGATGAGCAAATAGACATTTGAACAGACACCTCTCCAAAGATGACATTAAAAAGGGAAACAAGGGGTGCCTGGGTGACTCAGTCGGTTACGTGTCCAACTTCAACTCAGGTCATTTTCTCACGGTCCGTGGGTCTGAGCCCCAGGTCCTGCTCTGTGTTGACAGCTCAGAGCCTGCTTTGGATTCTGTCTCCCTCTCTCTCCCCCTCCCCCTTCTCAAAAATAAACATTACAATTTTTTTAAATGGTGGGCAAGCATGTGAACAGATGCTCAATATCACTGATCATTAGAGAATGCAAATCGAAATCACAAGGTATCACCGCTATCAAAAAATAAAGAAAGAAAAAAAGAAAGAAAAACATGTGTGGGAGAGAACTGGAGAAGTTGGAGCCCCAGTGCCCCGTTAGTGGGAAAGTGAAATGATCCAACAATGTGGAAAATAGTATGGAAGTTTCTCAAAAAATTAAAAACGAATTACAATAGCATCCACAAATCCCACTTGGGCATATATATCCCAAAGAACTGAAAGCCAATCTTGAGATAAC
Organism: Panthera uncia; assembly: GCF_023721935.1. Taxonomy (NCBI): domain Eukaryota; kingdom Metazoa; phylum Chordata; class Mammalia; order Carnivora; family Felidae; genus Panthera; species Panthera uncia. The sequence continues at coordinate 6,523,496 of NW_026057583.1, read as the reverse complement.
TTGCACACCCACGTGTAGGCAGCACTAGTCACAAGAGCCACGTGACGGAAGCCACCCAAATGTCCATCTGCAGATGAAGAGATGCACAGAATGTGGGACACACAGCACACTGGAATATCATTCAGCCTTAAAAAGGAAGGAAATACGGACACCTGCCACAATGCGGATGAATCCTGAGGACATTATGCTCAGTGAAACAGGCCAGTCACAAAAAGACAAATACTGCATGATTCTACTTATATGAGGCATCTGAAGCAGTCAAACTCATAGACACAGAAAGTAGGATGTGGTCACCGGGGGCAAGGAGCGGGAGAAACGGAGACTTTTTGTTCAGTAAGTACAGAGCTTCCATTTTGCAAGAGAAAAAAGTTCTGGAGATCCATAGCACAATGTGAGTATACCTAACACGCAGTACTGAACCATATATTTAAAAATGGTTATGATGATAAATCTTATGCTATATGGGTTTTTTTTTACAACTAAATACTTTTTTAAACTCTTTTTTAAAAACTCTAATTGAAACTATCACCCACACAAAAGACATCTCAAAATTCAAATGCAAAAGAAGTTTGTAATAAGCCGCAAAAAATAAAAAAATGACAAAGCGCAACAAAAGGCCGAGATGAATTTCCATGAGGCACTGCTACAGAGAAAAAGGTACAGAAAAGACTTGTAAAGCCATCCGTGATTAAAATCCACCTAGCTCTATGATTCTACATGCCTGAAGAAAAAGGAGGGAGACAGAAGAGGTGGGGAGGGGAGAATACAGACAAGAAAGGGGGAAAATACTGCACTAAATTAAAAACATAATTCTCAAGCAGTCACTCTTCACATAAGCTACAAGTTTCTTAAACTTTCCCACACCTTCATATGGGCTCGGCACACAGGCAAAGTGCTAAGTTTAGGTAAATTTTAGGTATCAGTTATTAGGAGAAAAGTGAAGCAGAATTTCTACGTAAGAACTGGACTTTAGGACTGAGCGGATGGCCCCTTCCTCTCACATGCCCAGCTTTATAATGGTGGTTTGAGCCACGGGTCAGGCTTCTGCTTAATGAATACCCTTTCCTACATTGCATTTCTACTAAGAAACTTCTAACTCATAACTACGTGTTATCAGGAACAGAAGCAAGTGGTGGTAGATGTGGAAATTCAACTCAGGTCCCTGAAGAGTACTCTGAGCCCGCGTGACGCTTAGATTGGCTGTCATCCCAGCGTCCCCTCGGCCCAGGGCCTGCACACTCCGGTGCCGGCATGTATCCTCTCGCTCTCTTCTCTCCTCGGTCTTTTCCTCCGCTCAGCAAGGGAATTATTTTCTCCTGTCAAGTAGCAGCTTTGTTCTGATGAGTAGTGAAAGGGTTAACAGCACGCAGGGACAGACAGGGGCCCCGGGGAGGGGGACTGGCTGTGGCTGTGGGTGGGGGGCTGCAGGGCAGCAGGTTTGGGGGAAGGAAAAAAAAAGGATAAATTCCACAGACCTGCCTGTGCTGTGTGCCATGAGCAGTCTCACAAACTGTTATCCAGTTCCTGATAAGGTCCCCAAAAAAAAGGGACAAAAATCCTTGGCATCAACCCAGTGGGGACCCCTGTAACTCTCAGAGTTTTGTGCTTTCGCTCAATAAACTGCCGCTTTGCTCACTCTCTGCTGTCCCAACATTCACTCCTCGACCCCAGAGACAGGGACCAGCGTCTCTCCCACCCTCCTGTAACACTGCCATTATAGCGTGTGTACCAAGTCCCTTCTGTTCCCCATGGCGGACTAGGTTTTAGAAACTAAAAAGAAAAAAAAAAAAAAAAAGGCAAATTTTAACTCCTTATGTCTGTTTTCTGTCACATCCTGCTTCATCTCAAGTATGAGCACAGTACTACCTGACTGGAGCAGGTAGGAGGAAGGGCCAAAGCGTAAAAACAAACAAACAAACAAACAAACAAACCAGGAACAACATAAAAGGGGCATTTCATATTTCCAAAATATTATCTGCTCACACTGATCTCCTCAAAACTAAAAATCACATTTTGCCCCTCGAATACCCAACTCTACCTATCAAGAAATGACTGGATCAGTGAGCTATGCTACTTCCAACATTTGAAACCAGAAAAACGGCTTTGTCAGTGTCACGAAGAAATGTCTCTCTCAAATCCCCCAAGTTTAAGAACTGGAGTGTGCACTTTCCCCTGGAGAGTCGGGGTACCTCCGTGTGGAAAAGCAGAGGCTTGCATACAGCGCCCGCCTCTTCCTGCAGCAGTGACGGACACACTTGGTGCCTGTGACTTGACCTTATTTTCAGTTCCTTATTGTCTCCGACACGGTCAAAATCAGGAAGCGCACTGTTTCCACCAGCTGCTACCTGCGAGTGACGGCACACGACGGGCATTCCCGCGCAGCCACCTCCTCGTCCAACAACGCCCTTCCCTGCTGCCCACAGAGCCATTCTCAACACCTTTCCAGTCTACACCAGCGATCACAAACAATCCTAACTAAAATCAAAATCTCTTATTCTAGGAGTTCTTACTGATAAAAATAAAATGCTGTCAGGCACACCTCCTTCGTGTACCATGAACAAGCCAGAAGGTGATTCACACTCTACATTAGTGGTTTTGTCCGACCAAAAAGTAAAAAACTAGAACACACACACGCGTGACAGTAATAGCTCTCCGTCATAGCGTGCTAATATGATATCCAACATGTCACTTAATAGAGGAATTTTGTCATTAGTCACTCCTGCTTTCTTTTCAAGGAGAATAACTTTGTGCCTGGGTTTATGACCTTCTTACCTACAGTAGGCCTTAAACCCAATTTTGTCACATAGAATTCATTCTACTTTGAATGATGTCTCTGGGATCTTGGTCTCTCTTCTTGCTTTGGTAACAAAATTCATCAATTTTATATTATTTATTCAAGAAAAGAATTGGTTCACCGGAGAGGGCACTGTCTTTTGCAAACATCATAAATGCTTTCTGGGCTGTCATTATTGGACAAAGTTTCACAGTAAAATAGCCCTAGGGTACTGGGGAATGGATTACTGATATGGTTAAATCTGATTTTCAGATAAGCATGGTTTTGCTTTCCTTTTTGGGGAGTACACGTGACATCGCTATATTTGCAGACTGATTTATCTGACCACATACAGACTTACACTCTGTATGCACACTACATTTATGGCAAAATTATGAATTGTACATTACTATTTATTTTCACTGTGTTAGCCACAGATCCTTCTTATAAAAGGGGATATATGCAAAACGATAGTAACAAAAAAAGCAAACTAAGCTAACATCAATAATAATCTTTAAATTACATGAAGTCTAGCTAAACTCCACACCATTAACGTGTTAGGTAAGACAGTCAATTCACTCAACGCACATTCCTTAAGAAGGCAAATACTAAGAACACAAAAAGGGAAAAACCATAGCTAATCTTACATTTCAAGTTTGTGAGTGGCTTGCAAAAAACTCTAATTCCAGTGCTGACCATCGGACAGACCTCAGAAACACCGATCCAGCTACAGTCTCCCGGAAGCTGCTGGCACGGGTGCCTCCAACCCTTACTTACAGAGACTTTTGTTTCAAGGTACCCAACAATTACTTGCAGAAACGTTTTAGGAGGCCTGTAAAATCGCACTCAGCAATGGAGATCCTAAGAATTCTACTCTAGCTCTCCATTTATTTATAACAGACAATCCCAAAAGGTCATTTCCAAGGATACTGCAACTAAAATGAACTTAAGGAAAGACCACTCATGAGGCACCTGTGTCTCCGACACAGAGCGCTCCTCTGAGTCCACACCTGAATGTCCATTTCTCATTCAAGATAGTGAAACCACATACAGTTTCAAAGAAATGTAACCTTGCTCCCTCATTTTAGTGTGCTCAAGAGGGAGGGATGCTGCAAAGCCAAAAACCTTAATCTGCACACTCGGCACCGCTAAACCCCCCGTTAACCTCCATTTGCCACAATTCTCTAATCTGTGTGAAACAGGCACATGGTAAAGGGACCACAGACTCAACGTGCACATAACCAAATACACGACCTTCCCTGTCCTGCCCGTTGCAGTGAATGCTTCCACCATCTGCCGAGTTACAACTTTAAAACCTAGGAGTCGTCCTTTACACGACCTTCTCCTCACGTGCATATCCAACCCATCAGGAAACCATTGGTTTCACCTCTAAATGTTTCTCAGATCCGTGCATGTCTTCTCACCCCACTGCCGCTGTCCTAGCACGAGCTGTCTGCGTCTCTCATCAGGGCCAGAGCAAGCCTACTGCCCGAAGCAGGCTCCTCAGCCCCCGCAGTCAGTTCTCCATGCAGACAGCCAAGCCATCTTTCCAAACACAGATCTGACGGTACCTCCTTGCTTAAAACCCTTCCGTGGTTTTCATTAAGGCAGACCAAATCCTTAAGGCCACATCCCACCCGGTCTGTCCCCACCAGCCTCTCCTGGCGTGACTCTCCCCTGTGCTCTCTGCTCGAACTCACCACGGGCTTCCCTCCAGCAAGCAGTGTGCTTCTTCCCTGTCAGAGACACTCTCCCTCCCCCTCACCTACCCAACTCCCACTGGGCCTGCAGGTGTCAGCCCAGGCATCACTTCCTCAGGGATCTTCCCTGCCCCCAAAGTCTCCATTAGGATCCTCTGCATAAACCATGTTCCTTACCTGGGGTGCACTTACACAATCCTGCATGTGTTTGATCAATGTCTGTCCTCCCCACTATGGTGTAAATTGATGGCAATGGGTGTTTTATTCATCATATCCCCAGCACCTGACAACATAGTGGCACATAATAGGTGCTCAGTGTGTTGAATATATGAATGAATAAATGAATCAGCACCATCTGACAATTCCCATTTATCTCTAATGATTCAGCAACGATTACACAGCTACACAAATTTGCTCTTAACCACCGAGTCCCTAGACATAGCTTCTTGAAGTTAGAGATCCCACAATCACTGATTTCTACCTAAAACTTCCTCAATACCCCAACAAAGATGATCTTCCTGCAGACTACTCTAGGCAGTAAAACCTTGCAAAAGCAGAAGGAAGCAGTTTTCTGTGCATTGAGCACTCTAGACACAGTGCAATGACAGTTCAATTAGAAGCTTTCCTCAAATCTATATGCTGTAAAGCTAATAATAATAATTAGAAAATCAGGGGCACCTGGGTGGCTCAGTCGGTTGAACATCCAACTTGATTTCAGCTCATGTCATGATTTCACAGTACATGGGTTCGAGCCCCATGTTGGGCTCCTGGACAGAGCCTGCTTGGGATTCACTCTCTCTCCATTTCTCTCTCTCTCTCTCTCTCTCTCTCTCTCTGTCTCTGTCTCTGTCTCTGTCTCAAAATAAATAAATAAACTTAAAAAACAAAACAAAAAGAATCTTATTCCCCCCCCCAAGAAAAAAAAAAGAAAAGAAAAGAAAAGAAAAGAAAAGAAAGGAAATCAACCTATGTAAAGATCCTAAGTCACATCTCAGAAAAACAAAAGGAACCAAGGAGTGAAGCACACTAAAAATAAGATAAGAACAACAACAAAAAACAAATGGAGCGACTCTTCCAAAGTAAAGATACAACTAGTAAGGGAAAAACTAAATTGAATACCTAAAAAGTACAAATATGGATAATGTAACATTCTGAAGGATTTAAATTTGGGTTTTACAAATTCAGTTTTAACTCTGAACATCATTACTCCAGTATTGTCTCAAGTTGGAGGAATTATGAGAATGTCTTACCAAAAGAATTTCACTTTCAAGTTACCCAACGAAACCACATACATTTTCAAAAAAACGTAACCTTTCTCCTTAATTTTTAGTCGGATGAATAGGAGAGGACACAGAACTTCAAAGCTGAAAGACTCAGTCTACATACTTGACACTAATTATCTGTTAACCTCCATATGTCACCATTTTCTAAAATAAGGATATCCGTTGGCAAAATGTCAATAATTGTTAAAAGTGTATGGTGGCATGCCTGGGAGGCTCAGTCAGTTGAGCGCCTGACTTGGTTTGGGATCAGGTCACGATACCACAGTTTGTGAATCTGAGACCTGTGTTGGGCTCCATGCTGATGGCACGGAGCCTGCTTGGGATTCTCTCTCTCCTCCTCTCTCTCTCACTCTGCCCCTCCCCTGCTCACATGCTCTCTCTCAAAATAAATAAATAAACTTAAGAAAAGAAAGTCTACGGCAAAAACTCTTCAATCCATTATTCTTGAATATTCTTGTGTATTTTTCAGCTTTTCCACTATAAAACATTATAAAAAGAATACCTTCTGCTTTGCTGCCTCACTGTTACGCAAAGTAAAGTAATGTACATTATTTTACAAAGTCAGGCAGTGTCTACAGTTTAAAATGTTTTTAAGGGGCACCTGACCCACTCAGTTGGAAGAGCATGCAACTCTTGATCTTGAAGTCATGAGTTCGAGCCCCACATCGGGTGTGGAGATTACTTTAAAAATAAAAATAAATTAAAAATAAATTAAAATAAAATGATTTTAAAAAGTCTTCACTAAATTCAGTATGCAGCCCAAAGATATCTAAGGCTAATGATTAAAAAAAATTTTTTTTGGCAGGGGGTCGGGTGGGGTGCCTGGGTGGCTCAGTCGGTTGAGCAACTGACTTCGGCTCAGGTCATGATCTCACGGTTTGTGAGTTCGAGCCCCACGTCAGGGTCTGTGCTGATAGCTCAGAGCCTGGAGCCTGCTTTGGATTCTGTGTCTCCCTCTCTCTCTCTCTGCCCCTCCCCTGCTCGCACTCTGTCTCAGAAATAAACAAACATTAAAAAAAATTTTTTTTAATATTTTCTAAGTTTATTTTGAGAGAGTGCAAGCTTGAGAGGGGGAGTGGTGGGGTGGGGGAGAAGTTCGAACTCATGAACCTCGAGATCATGACCTGCGCCAAAATCAAGAGTTGGACACAACCGAGCCACCCAGGCGACCCTAGATAGCTAGGGATTTTTAAAACCGATTCTAGGGGCGCCTGGGTCCAAATTCAGCTCAGGTCACGATCTCACTGTCCGTGAGTTCGAGCCCCATGTTGGGCTCTGTGCTGACTGCTCAGAGCCTGGAGCCTGTTTCAGATTCTGTGTCTCCCTCCCCCGTTCATGCTCTGTCTCTCGCTGTCTCAAAAATAAATAAAAATAAACGTTAAAAAAAATTAAAAAAAAAATTAAACCGATTCTAGAAAGATAAGACACAATAGTGTCCTTTACTGACATTCTTTCATGAGGAAACATGATTTTCTTATCAAAAAGCGTTGGGAAAAGTGAACCAAGGTGTTCTACAGCTACATATGTATACCAGCAGTATTTGTCAATCCTCAACTGAAGATAAATTAGCAGACATCATCTGCTATAATTTTAAGTTTCTCCTTAAATTCTTAAATCTTCAGCATCTGCTCCAACCGAGTATAATAGAGCCTATGTGGGATATCTAGTTAAATTCCTTCATTCGTGTGGCTGCTTAATGTGCCAGCCTCTGGGCGAGGTGCTAACGATAAAGCAGAAAACTCCAGTGCCTGCCCCCTGGGGTACAAATTTGCATGTTTATTTTTCATTTGATAATAACTACAACGTTGCATGGTGTGCAGAGATTTCCTCACAGTGTGAATGGCATTCCCTGATACGGTCAGAGGCACAATCTGCATACCTGAACATGGCTGTAGCCCTGCAGTCTGACACAGGATTTCTTAACTCAGTACCTCCCACATTTGGAGCTGGGTAATTCTTCGTTACGGAGGGGCCGTCCTCTGCACTACTGCACTGCGGGAGGTTTGGCAGCATCCCTGGCTTCTACCCGCTACATACCCCTCTTGACAACGTGACAACCAGAAATGTCTCCAGACGATGCCAAATGTCGGATGAATGGCGAAGGGGTGTTGCGAAACTACCCCAGATGAGAATCGTTGGTCAAACACAAGTAGCAGGGGTAGAACTAGGACCCAGTTTGTTTTCGATTTTCTCAAAATAGTCCTTTAATTACAAAAGTAATATATGATCATTGTCAAGATTCAAACCTGAAGCACATAACAAGTAGGAATTCTCATCCTCCTCCCCATATCCCTTCTTCCAAGGGTAAACACTGTTAAGTTTGATGTGTACACTTTAAAAAAAAAATTTTAATGTTTATTTTTGAGAGAGAATGAGAAAGAGAGAGGGGAAGAGAGAGAGAGAGAGAGACAGTATGAGTGGAGGAGGGGCAAACAGAGCGGGAGACACAGATTCCAAAGCAGACTCCAGGTTCTGAGTTGTTAGCACAGAGCGTGGCACGGAGCTCGAACTCACAAACCTAGAGACCATGACCTGAGCCAAAGTCGCACACCCAACCGAGTGAGCCACCCAGGCGCCCCTATGTACACACATTTTTAAATACACACGCAAAAGAGCAAATGTTTTCCTCTTTTTAAGTCCTGTGACTTGCTGTTTTCATCCAGTATTATACATCAATATAATCCTTCTCCACTCTTCCTTCTCCACTCTTCTCCACTCTTCTCCACTCTTCCTTCATAAGCTGCAAAGCAGTGTGCATTGTGAGTGTATCATAATTTATTTAAGCTTTTACCATTGATGGGCATCTGTGTAGTCTTCAATTTCCGGTTATTTCTAATAACACTCCAATGGGAAAAATGCTGTGTTGGCATCCTTGTACATCTATTTTTCCACACTTATACAAGGGTTTCTATGGCATTGACTTCTTAGAAGTAGAACTGCTGAGTCAGGGGTATACACATTTTAAATTTTGCGGAGTACTGCCAACGGCATCCCTTTCTTCTTCACAGGCAGCCACAAGAATGAAATACGATAATGCCCCTAAAGAGGCTTATAGAAGTGACGTACAATGTATTTACACATCCCTAGTTCATGGTTAAACCATTGCTGGGGCAGTTAATCCACTTTTTCAGGCTCCTTGTACTGTTTAACTTAACAAAAAGTGACTTGTATTCCTTTAAAAAAAAACAAAACAATAAACCTCTTTACAGCAGTCCTAGGAGGGTTATTTTAAGCAATAGCAAGATAAAGCAGTGAACATAATCAATCATTTTGTAAATGAGAAGAAATGTGTGCTGTATCCAACATTCTCAATGTGACAAGTAAGTATGCTTACCAATCACTATTTTAAGGATTACAGATGAAATGCAGAGGATTTTTTTCACTCCAGGAATTTCATTACATTTTCTATTGATTCTTATAACAGAATTATAGGATAAAGTTTCTCTGTAACTGGTAAGCTTTAATAAACCTAATTTAACATATTTCCCTGACTCTCGGAAAACCTGCAGTAAGAAAATGACCTTAGACAGTGTTAAATTTAGGTCCAGTCAATAGTTCTCAAGGAGAGAACACACTTTCACACAAAAAAGAAAGTTTGAACATCATCAGATCAGGTAAATGCAGAGTTCACTGTCTTAATTTGACACCCTAAACCTCTCAACAGGCAAAGATGTGTATTATGAGCTAGTGTGTTTACAGTATTATAAATTATAGCACCTGGTGGTATATGAGTTGCCTCAGTTTGCTACAGTCTAGATGACCTTGATTTGATTCTTGCAAATCTCCTCCTCAGAGCTCTCTAATTGTGAATGAACATTGAGGGCTAGAAGGAAGCAGGGAAAAGTGAAGGCAGCTGCTATTTGTTAGGATGGAGGGATAGTGCTTGTTTTCTTGGTTTCCATTGGTCTCATGTTGTTTGGGCTATAGTTTACTCTAAATTCACTATTTCCATAATTATTGTCATCGGATCCTCTTGAAAATTCACTCAATTGAGATGATGGAAAGCTATCGGCGAGCTTGCTAATTGGTGTGGAAATCTGACCAGCAGCACCCACAGCCCGAGTGCTCGTTAGAGATGCGAATCTCGGGCCTGCCTCCACCTACCGAACCAGCATCTGCATTCTCTCTTCTTTTGTTTGTTTTTGTTTCAGTTTTTATTTAAATTCTAGTTAGTTAATATATGGTGTAATATTGGTTTCAGGAGTAGAACTTAGTGATTCATCACTTACATACAACACCCAGTGCTCATCCCAACAGTGCCCTCCTTATTGCCCATCTCCCACCTAGCCCATCCCCCACCCATCTCTCTCCCTCAACCCTCAGTTTGTTCTCTATTGTTAGAGTCTCTTACGGTTTGCTTCCCTATTTTTAGTTTCTTCCCCTATGTTCACCTGTTTTGTTTCTTAAATTCCATGAGTGAAATTACATAGTGTGTCTTTAACTTATTTCACTTAGAATAATACACTCTAGTTCCATCCATTTCATTGCAAATGGCAAGCTTTCACTCTTTTTTATGGAGATATATATACGTTTATACACACACACACACACACACACACACACACATATATATGTATATAATCACATCTTCTTTATCCATTCATCAGTCAGTGGACATAGGGGATTCCAGTGCACATTGTTTGGGAAGCCATAGTCTGCAAGACTTACAGCAGTGATTCTCAAAGGGTAGGGGTGAGGTGAACAATTTTGTCCCTTAAGGCACATTTAACTATATCTGGAGACATTTTTTTGGTGGGTGCTACAGGCATCTTGTGGATAGAGGCCAGAAATGCCACCTCACAATTTACAATGCACAGGATTATCTCCCATAAAAAAGAGACTCTGACTTAAGAAAAAAAAAGTCTTGCCCAATTCCATTTGTACACTGTTGATCGTAAAATAAAGAGAAGTAAAAACATCAAGGGTTCATACTGTGAGGTTCCAGTTCACAATAGTGATGTAGGAAGATCCTGCACTCACCTCCTCCCACAGACACACTGAGTCTACAGCTGGATATGGGACAATTTCTTCCTAAATAAACCTAAAGGCTGGCTGAGTTATGACTATACATAAGGCAAATGAGAAGAAAACCACATCCAAGAAGGCAAGACAGCCTGGGACACGATCTTGCCATCAACCCCAACCCTGCAGAGCAACCCATAACCAGGAGAAAACTCAAAACCCAGAGCTTCCCCACAAGGAGTAAAGGATTCAAATCCCACATCGAGCACCTTAACATTTAGACCCTGCAACTGAGAAATGAGCCCCCAAACATCTAACTGAAAACCAAAAGGCCTCACACGCTGAGACCCACAGGACTGTAACAATTTGGAAGACAGCTCTCATCAGGGCCTGTGCAAGCAGACTTACCCAGTCCAGGGAGCAGCTCAGAGGCAGCCCATTGCCCAGACTTAAAGTGAAGGAGCCTCACTGGCTTAAAGCACTGTTCTGATGGGTAGGCATCTGATGTAACACATGCACCCGGAGGCTACTGGAATAGTCTCCAGGGATGCAGACTGCCGGGGGCCATCTTTGAGCTCTCCTGTTGTCGTGATGCAGAGCAACAGTACCCTGGTGCGTGCACGCATCTGGTCTCCCCATCTCTGTGGCTGCCACCCAGGGGACGCTTCTTGACTGCCTGGCTCTAAAGGCCAGTGGAGCCTGCTCTCCTGGTCCCGTGGGGCTGTAACAATTGGTGCCACCCAAAAAGTAGTTCATACTCCTGTCTGATAACCCTGATTTTTGCAGCTACTGACAAGGGACATCTGTTCATCACCTGGCTCTGGTGGCCAGTGGGGCTTGTGCTGGTGGGTCCTGCAGGACTGTAAACGCTTGAAAAAGAGTTCTCAAACAGCTACCGCCCCCAAGCCATAGCAAGAGGCGACAGAACCGTGAGCTTAGTCTTCCTGTGAAAGAGGCCTACTAGCTAACCACCATGGCTATGGCCTGAGAGGCAGATTTCTCATTAAACACTCATCTAAGGGCTGACTGTGAACTCTTCCAGAGACCTCAGAGGGGAGGCACTATCTTTGCTCTCTCCCTCTGTTGCACTCCAGAGGACCAGTGTCTCATCTCCTGGAAGGAGGCTCTACACATGGCCGGTGACCTTTTACAGCTGGTGCCCAGTTTTTGCAGCTGCTGCCCAGAGGATGCCCCATGATCACATGGCTCTGGGCGAGGGAAGAGGTGAAGAGTGTTGCATTCCTGGGTCTCATGGGACCATGGCAATGGAAGAGACAGTTCTTGGCAGACCACCACCCCTAGGGCACTGCCCAGACAGCAGACAGACAGAAAGACAACATGTTCCCCCAGTCTTTCCGTGAAGGAGGCCTCTTTGCCTCTCCCAGAGCTTTACCGTAAAAGACAGGCTTCAGGTTTAGCATACACCTAGTGGACTATGGATGCTCTTAAGGAACACTGGCTATGTACAACATCTTGGTTCTCTCCCTCTGCCTTGCTCCAGATGGCCAACATCTCCCACAAAAGAGCTGGTACACTCATACGGAGCCCTGGTTTTTACAACTGTCACCCAGGGGATACTGCCAGATCACCTGGCTAAAGGGGCTAACTCTTGTGGTCCCACAGGACTGTATATATTAGCATGCTTTTAAAAGCTGCTACCTGAGAGGCACTTGGCTGGCTCAATTGGTAGAGCATGTGACTCTTGATCATGAGTTCAAACCCCACAATGGGCATATAGCTTACTTTAAATAACTGAATAAACAAATTAGTTAAATATTAAATTAAATTAAGTTAAGTTAAATTAAATTAAATTAAATTCTGCTACCTGAGGGTCTGGCTACCAAACACTCTGAATGTAGGTACTAAGATCCTCCCCTTAGGTATGCTGACAGGTCTTGGGCACATCTTCACCTACTGGAAGCTATTAAAAATATAACAGGCTGCTGGGGCACCTGGGTGGCTCATTCAGTTAAGTGTCCAACTCTCGATCTTGGCTCAGGTCTTGACCTCAGGGTCGTGAGTTCAAGCCCCATGTTGGGCTCCCCACTGGCATGAAGCCTACTGAAAAATAAAAAAACAGTGGCTCTAAACTCCCCTAACCTGGGGAAGGAAACAGACATCCCAATCCAGGAAGCCCAGAGAGTCCCAAACAAGCTCTAGCAGATTTTTCAGCAGAAACTTTGCAGGCCAGAAGGGAATGGCATGATATATTCCAAGTGCTGAAAGGGAAAAATTTCCAACCAAGAATATGCTACCCAGGAGATTTATCATTCAGAATTAAAGGAGAGATAAAGAGTTTTCCTGACAAGCAAAAGCTAAAGAAGTTCATGACCACTATATCAGCCTTACAAGAAATGTTAAAGGGACCTCTTTAAGCTGAAAAGAAAGAGCACTAATCAGTAACAAAAAAATATATGGAAGAATAAATCTCACTGGAAAGATAAATATGTAGTAAAAACAGTGGATTTACTTATAAAGCTAGTATGAAAGTTACAAGACAAAAATAGTAAAAATAGCAATGTTTACAATAACTAATTAAGGGAAACCCAACATAAAAAATTGCAAAATGTAAAACATGGGCCAGGGAAAGAGTGAAAATATTGAGCTTTGGAATGGGATCAAACTTAAGTTGTTATCAATTTAAAATAGACTGTTATACACATAAGTTGTTTTATGTAAGCCTCATGGTAACCACAAAGCAAAAACCTATTATAAATATATAAATGGTAAAGAGAAAGGAATATAATATACCACTAAAGAAAATCATCAAACCACAGAGGAAGACAGCAAAAACAGAGAGGAACTACAAAACAATCAAATACGATTGTTACATAATGATAAAGAGTACAATCCAAAAAAGGATGTAACATTTATTAATATTTATTCACCCAACTTTGGGGACCTAAATATATAAAGCTAATATTAACAGATCTAAATGGAGAAATAGATAGCAACACAATAATAGTAAGAGATTTTAATATCCCACTTACATAAATGGATACATCATCTAGACAGAAACCAAGAAAATATCAGCATTAAAGGATTCATTAGCTCAGATTGACTTAGATATGTACAGAACATTCCATCCAGAGCAATAGAATACATATTCTTCTCAAATGCACATGGAACATTTTCCAGGATAGATCATATGGTAGACCACAAATCAAGTCTTAATAAATTTAAGAGGATTAAAATCACCTCAAGCATCTTTACCAATACAACAGCATGAAACTAGAAATTAATTACATGAGTAAAACTGGAAAATTCACAGATATGCGGATATTAAACAGCATGCTACCAAAAAGCCAATGAGTCAAAGAAGCAATCAAAAGAGAAATCAAAAAATACCCTGAGACAAATGAAAATGGAAATATAAATATCAAAATTTATGGGATGCAGCAAAAACAGTTTTAAAAGGGAAGTTCATAGCTATAAATGTCTACCTCAAGAAACAAGAAAAGTCTAAAAAAAACAACCTAACTTTACACTTCAAGGAGCTAGACAGGGCGCCTAGTTGGCTCAGGCAGTTGAGCATCAATCAGACTCTTGACTTCCTCTCAGGTCATGAAATCAGGGTTGTGGGATCAAGCCCTGCATTGGGCTCCATGCTGAGCATGGAACCTGTTTAAGATTCTCCCTCTCTCTTCTTTCTCTCTCTCTTTCTCTCTCTCTCTCTCTCTCCCTCTGCCCCTCTCCCATTTGTGCTCTTTCTCTCTAAACTAAAAAATAAAAATAATAAAAAATTAAAAATTAAAAAAAATGAGCTAGAAAAAGATGAACAAAGCCCAATAATGAAGCTTAGAGAAGAAATAAATGAAATAGACTAAAAAATAAAACAAAGACCAATGAAACTAAGAGCTGATTCTCTGTAAGATAAAACTGACAAACTTAGCTAGACTCACCAAGAAAAAAAAGGGAACCCAAATAAATAAAATCAGAATTAAACAAGAGATGTTACAAATGATACCACAGAAATACAAAGGATCACAGAAGACTGTTGTGAACAGTTATATGCCAACAAATTGGACAACCTAGAATAGATAAATTCCTACCAACATACAATTTACCAAGACTGAATCATGATGAAATAGAAAATCTGAGCTGACTGATAACTAGTAAGGAGACTGAATCAGTAATTAAAAGCTTCCCAAAGAAGAAAAACCCAGAACCAGATGGCTTCACTGGTGAATTCTACCAAATATTCAAAGAAGAATTAATACCAATTGTTCTCAAACTCTTCAAAAAAAAAAAAAATAGAAGGAAAAGGAACACTTTCAAATTCATCCTATGAGGCCAGTATTACCCCAATACCAAAACCATACAAGGATGCCATAGAAAGGAAAATTACAGGCCAATATTCCTAATAAACATAGATGCAATAACCCTCAACAAAATATGTGAGCAAACTGAATCACTAACACCTTAAAAGGATCACTCAACATGATCAAGTGGGATTTATTCCATGGGTGCAAGGATAATTTAAAATCCACAAACCAGGGGTGCCTGGGTGGCTCAGTCAGTTAAGCACCCAAGCTCTTGATTTCAGTTCAGGTCATGATCTAGTGGTTTTCAAGATTGACCCCCATCAGGCTCTGTGCTGATGGCGTGGAGCCTGCTTGGGATTCTCTCTCTCTCTCTCTCTCTCTCTCTCTCTCTCTCTCTGCCTCTCCCCTGCTCATGCTCTCTCACTCAAAATAAATAAATAAACTGTTTTTAAAAACCCACAATCCAGTAAGTGTGCCTGGGTGGCTCAGTTGGTTGAGCATCCGACTTCAGCATAGGTCATGATATCATTGTTCATGGGTTCCAGCCCCACATCGGGTTCTGCACTGTTGGTGCAGAGCCTGCTTGGGATTCTCGCTCTCTTCTCTCTCTGACCCTCCCCCACTAGTGCTTTCTCTCTCTCTCTCTCTCTCTCTCAAAATAAATTTAAAAAAATCCACAATCTAGTCAACGTGATATACCACATTAACAAATTAAAGGATAAAAATCACATGATCATCTGAATACAGAAAAGCACTTGACAAAATTCAATGTTCATTCATGATAAAAACTCGTACAAAGTGGACACTGAGAAAATCTACCTCAACATCATAAAGGCCATATATGACAAGCCCACAGCTAACACAAAACTCAATAATGAAAAGCTGAAAGCTTTTCCTAAGATCAAAAACAAGACAAGGATGCCCACTCTCACCACTTTTATTCAACATAGTATTGAAAGTCCTAGCCAGAGCAATAAAGCAAGAATAAGAAATAATGGGTGCCTAGGTGGCTCAGTCAGTTAAGCACTGAACTTCGGCTCAGGATATGATCTCACAGTTTATGAGTTCAAGCCCCACATCGGATGAGTTTGAGCCCTGCATTGGGTGAGCTTAAGCCCCACACTGGGTGAGCATAAGCCCTGATGCGGGTGAGCCCCACTTCTCCCTCACTCTCTGCCCCTCACTCATTTGCACCCTCTCTCTCTCTCCCTCTCTCTCTGTCTCTCAAAAAAAAAAAAAAAAAGAATAAGAAATAAAAGGTATCCACATTGGTAAGGAAGAAGTAAAACTGTCACTATTTGCAGATGACATGATGTTATATATAAAGACTCCACCAAAAAAACTGTTAAAGTTAAGATTTAAAATCAGTTAGATTTAGTTAAGCTGCAGGATACAAAATCAACACACACAAAAACATGTGCTGCATTTCTACATACTAACAGCAAACTATCAGAAAGAGAATTTTTTTAAAAAGTCTCATTTACAACTGCATCAAAAAGAATAAAATACCCAGGAATAGATTTAACCAAGGAGATGAAACACCCATATTGAAAACTACTTGACGGGGTGCCTGGGTGGCTCAGTTGGTTAGGCGGCCGACTTCGGCTGAGGTCACGATCTCGCGGTCCGTGAGTTCGAGCCCCGCGTCGGGCTCTATGCTGACAGCTCAGAGCCTGGAGCCTGTTTCGGATTCTGTGCTCCCTCTCTCTGACCCTCCCCCGTTCATGCTCTGTCTCTCTCTGTCTCAAAAATAAATAAATGTTAAAAAAAATTAAAAAAAAAAAGAAAACTACACGATATTAAAGAAATTGAAGACAATAGAAATAAATGGAAAGATATTCCATGCTCATGGATTGAACACATTGTCAAAATGTCTATACTACCCAAAACAATCTGCAGATTCAACACAATCCCTATCAAAATTCTAATGGCATTTTTCAAAGAAATAGAACAAATAATACTAAAAAAACATTAAAAAAAAACCCGAATAGCCAACGCAACCTTGAGAAAGAAGAACAAAGCTGGAGTCATCATGTTCCCTGGATTCAAACTATATTACAAATCTATAGTAATTAAAACAGTATGGAATTGGCATAAAAACAGACACACAGATCAATGGAACAGAATAAAGAGCTCAAAAATAAACTCATGCTTACATGGTCAATTAATTTATGACAAAAAAGCCAAGAATATACAAGGAGGAAAGGACAGTCTAATAAATGATGTTGGTAACGGGCACCTGGGTGTCTCAGTCTGTTGAGTGTCTGACTCTTGATTTCCACTCAGGTCATGCTCCCAGGTTCTTGCGATCCAGCCCCATGTCAGGCTCTACACAGAGAGCGTAGAGCCTGCTTAAGATTTTCTTTCTCCCTCTGTCTCTGCCCTTCTCCCATGCCTGTGTTCATGCATGTGCTTGCTCGCTCTCTCTCTCTCTCTCTCTCTCTCTCAAAATACATAAACATCTGGGGGGTGGGAGGGGGTGTGGGTGATGGGTACTGAGGAGGGCACCTGTTGGGATAAGCACTGTGTGTTGTATAGAAACCAACTTGACAATAAATTTCATTTAAAAAAATACATAAACATCTAAAAATAAATAAATAAATGGTGTTGGGAAAACTAGACAACTAGATGCAAAGGAATGAAACTGGACCACTTCCTTATACCATGCACAAAAACTACCTCAAAATGGTTTAAAGACTTGAACGTAAAAGCTGAAAACCATGGGGCGCCTGGGTGGCTCAGTCAGTTGGGTGTTGGACTTCGGCTCAGGTCATGATCTCACAGCTCGTGGGTTTCAGCCCCACATCACGCTCTGTGCTCACAGCTCAGAGCCTGGAGCCTGCTTTGGATTCTGTGTCTCCCTCTCTCTCTCTGCCCCTCCCCTGCTCACATTCTGTCTCTCTCTCAAAAATAAATAAATGTTAAAAAAAATTTTAAATAAATGTTAAGAAAAAAAATTGGGGGGCATCCAGGTGGCTCAGTTGGTTAAGGCTCCAACTTCGGCTCAGGTTATGATCTCACAGCTCGTGGGTTCGAGCCCCACGTCGGGCTCTGTGTTGACAGCTCAGAGTCTGGAGCCTGCTTCGGATTCTGTGTCTCCCTCCCTCTCTGCCCCTCTCCCATTCGTGCTCTGTCTCTCTCTCTCAAAAATAAATAAACATTAAAAATAATTTTTTTTAATCTGAAACCACAAAACTCCTAGAAGAAAATGTTGGTGGTAAGCTCCCTGACACAGGTCTTGGTGATAATTTTCTGAATCTGACAGCAAAAGTAAAATTAACATAAGCAAAAATACATAGAACTACACAATACTTGAAAGCTTGTGCACAGCAAAGGGAACCACACATGCATAGAGAAAAATATGAATGGACTAATACCAAATTGTTAGCAGTTACTAGCTGGCACTTGCAGGTGTTGGTGTACGAGGGCAAACTTTCCAATTTCTTTTTTTTTGCATTAAACATGTTAAACTCCTTGGGAATGCAAGCTGGTGCAGCCATTCTGGAAAACAGTATGGAGGTTCCTCAAAAAACTAAAAATAGAACTACCCTATGACCCAGCAACTGCACGACCAGGTATTTATCCAAGGGATACAGGTGTGCTGTTTCAAAAGGACACATGCCCCCCAATGTTTATAGCAGCACTATCAACAATAGCCAAAGTATGGAAAGAGCCCAGTGTCCATTGATGGATGAATGGATAAAGATGTGGGGTGTGTGTGTGTGTGTGTGTACACACACACACACACACACACACACACACACACACACACACTGGAATATTACTCGGCGATCAAAAAGAATGAAATCTTGCCATCTGCAACTACGTGGATGGAACTAGAGGGCATTATGCTAAGTGAAATTAGAGAAAAACAAATATCATATGACTTCACTCACATGAGGACTTTAAGATACAAAAGAGATGAACATAAGGGAAAAAAATAATATAAAAACAGGGAAGGGGACAAAACAGAAGAGACTCATAAATATGGAGAACAAACAGAGGGTTACTAGAGGGGGTGTGGGAGGGGGGATGGGCTAAATGGGGAAGGGGCATTAAGGAATCTATTCCTGAAATCACTGCTGCACTATATGCTAACTAATTTGGATGTAAATTTTTAAAAAATAAAATTTAAAAAATAAAATAATATAAAAGGTTGTTTGGAATCAAAATGTAAAATGAACTGTAGCATGCTTTGGATTTATCCTATAGACATGAACTTTAAATAAACAAAAAGAAGAAGGGGAAGAAAGGGAAGAAGACGAAGACAAAGAAGAAGAGAAGGAAGAGGAGGAGGAGGAGGGGAGAGGGAGGAGGAGGGGGAGGAGAAAGGGAAGAAGGAGGAGAAAAAGAAGGAGAAGAAACAGAAGAAGAGATAAAAGGAGAAGGGGAGGAGGGGGGAGGAGGAGGAAGGAGGAGGAAGAAGGAGGAGGAGGATGACAACAAGAAAAACCAGAAGAAGAAGAAGAAGAAGAAGAAGAAGAAGAAGGAGGAGGAGGAGGAGGAGGAGGAGGAGGAGGAGGAGGAGGAGGAAGGGAGAAGGAAAGAATACTAAGAGTTCGGCTAATATTGTTAAAACTATTAAGTACTAATTTCAAAGAGGTTTGAAAATTTGCAATTTATCATTTTAATTCTGTTCACTTGAATATTTCATGTGTATTTGAGATTTTATGTTGTATAAATTTGTATTTTCAAATTCAAAAACTTTCACACTTTCTATGTTATATGTTCTGGTTCTAAAATAAGTCAATGCTGATTCAAAGAATAAAAAGTCCATACTATGCCTTAGGAAAAAAAAAAAAAAACATGTAAACTCCTACTAGAAAAGAATACTCTTTTCAAAAGTGAGAAAAACAAGAGGTAATGGTGTGGATGTAGCAATAGAGTACTAGCATACCCACATTCCAGGCTCCACCATATATAAAAATGGGGCAAAAAGCAGCATTTGAGAGGGCTACAGAGAAATCTGTTTGAGGTGAGCCAGGCTGCTAAGACCTAGAGGTGGAGAGAATGTTTTGTAGAATCCTGACCTCACTTTCCTTTGAGACTGTTATGCCTGGCATGTTTCTACTAAAGCCCCTACCACACTTTGGTGCAAATGTTTGTTTATGTAACTGTCAAAACATATTAGATTACACTCCTCAAAAAAAAAGTCCGCGCTATGCTTTTTGTCAGAATTCAAATATTCATATTTAATTCCTATTTTTACTGGTAAAAGACTTTATAATTCTACTTAAGAAAAAAAGAGTATACATTTTCTGAATTAAACACAGGAGAGATAAGATCATGCTTCCCTAAAATGGAAACTGACCATTTAAATTAAAATTTTAGTTAAAGACAGAAAAGGATCATTAAAATAACCTCTTCTATCCTACTGTCATTATAAAACTATACCTATCCTATTCTGGGGAGCAAACTTCTAATCAAACAAGTTATAAGCTTTTTTTTTCAGAAACTATTCCAATATTTACCAACTCATATTGTCAAGACATGCTTACTTACTATTAAATTTAAAATTACATCTGAAAAAAATTAATTTCAATTCTTAAGGGAGAAGAATAATATTATTAGAAGAAAAATGTTCTGAACTAAAATTACTATACTAAAAACCCATATCCTAATTATAAAAAATTACCTGCTAGATCTAATTTGTAGATTATAAGTGGAAAAAAGCCCATTCTGACAAATGACCGAAAACCTTTCAAAGCAACATTGATAGACTACATTAATAAACTCAGCTACATCAGGAAATGTACAGACAACCCTACCTTCCAGGTGTTCGCACACTAGCTCATAGAGCATGTTCAGTATTTGCAAGGAAACCAAAATAATTTTTAATTATAAACAGTATGAAAAGTTTGCCTAACGACCTGAGGCACCTAGAGACTCTTTTGGATGTAATCACAAAAGCAGAGATGACAACCACTCTGTGTGTTTCTGTCAGCTTCTGAAAATATTAATGAAAATAACTACAGATAAGAAGAAAAAAAATCTTTCCTAGCTCTCATTTTCTACTAAATAGTTATTTTAGTTCCCTCTTAATGACAGAACTCAGTGACCATGCACACTAAAAATAAAGTTTCAACCATTTAAAATGTCACACAGCTAAGAAGTATAACTAATGACTATTTTCCATAAATCATTGTCCCGACGATGGTCAGGTCAGTTTAAAAGGCTTGTATTACCTTAATGCATAATTATTCTTTTTTTTTTTTTAAGTTTTTTTATTTTTAGTAATCTCTACTCCCAAAATGGGGGGCTCGAACTCATGACCCCAAAAGCAAGAGTTGCATGCTCTTCTGACTGAGCCAGCCAGGCGCCCCACCAATTATTCTTTAATATAGACAAAATTGCCTCTTGAGCCACTTTCAAACTCTGCAATCTTCCATTACCCATGTAAGTATGGCTGCTGGCAGACAAGACATTTTTTTTTTCCCCGAGGACTGGCTCACATAAAACCATAAGAAAGAGTGACTACTAAAACTCTAAGATAAATATAAAAACAACAAAATGTAATTGTAAAACTAATTACGACTGAAAGGACATACGCGTCTACTACCACCTTCTCATTTTAAAGAGGGAGAAATAAAAAATCAGCAAGGTCAAGTTATCTGCCCAAGGAAACAGCAAGCTAGTGGGCAGGTCTCCAGATAGTACTTTCTGCCACCCTACATTCAAAGGCGGTTACACACACATCCTATCAACTTTTAGGAGCAAGTGTGCAATTCCGTCATCCACTTAATATCACTGTGTCCACAAATGATCACTGACTAAGAGCACGCGGAGTCTTGGAATGTTAGAGCTAGTGCTGGGGAGCCATTAACGGTCCCTCATCTTACACATGAGTAAACTAATACCCAGAGAGAGATTTTTACTGCTGCGTTTTCATCCACAAGCATTTACGGGACTCCTACAATAAGCCAGCCCTTAGAGACACGAAGATAAACAGGGTAAGATCCCAGTTCGCACTCTTAACTATAGAGAACAAACTGATGGTGACCGGAGGGAGGTGGGGGGAACAGGTGAAACAGGGGCAGGGGATGAAGGGTATACTTATCATGAGCACCGACTGACGTTCATAATTCTTGAATCGCTCTATTGTGCATCTGAAGCTAATGTCGTATGGTACGTCAACTGTACTGGAATGAAAACTGAAAAAGAAAGATCCCAGCTCTTAAGGAGCTCGTGTGGGGAAAAGGGAAAAGAGAACATAAGAGTGATACCGCATGAAAGCTATTTTATTTTTTTTTATTTTTTTTTATTTTTTATTTTTTAATATATGAAATTTACTGTCAAATTGGTTTCCATACAACACCCAGTGCTCATCCCAAAAGGTGCCCTCCTCAATACCCATCACCCACCCTGCCCTCCCTGCCACCCCCCATCAACCCTCAGTTTGTTCTCAGTTTTTAACAGTCTCTTATGTGAAAGCTATTTTAAAAGAGACGTTTGCTAAGTAGCGTGGGGGCAGAAAGGAGGACCTGATCAGCCCTGATTGTTTGACGGTAACACTGAATAGCAGGCAGGAACGCACAGCCACTGGCCCTCGCTAATGCTTGGCTGCAATGGTTTATATTAAAACAGGTAAGGGGCGCCTGGGCGGCCCAGCCGGTTAAGCGGGGGACTTCGGCTCAGGTCCTGATCTCGTGCTTCCTGGGTTCCAGCCCCGCATGGGGCTCTGTGCTGACAGCTCAGAGTCTGGGGCCTGCTTTGGGTTCTGTGTCTCCCTCTCTCGCTGCCCCTCCCCTGCTCGAGCTCTGCCTCTTAAAAATAAATAAACAGGGGCGCCTGGGTGGCGCAGTCGGTTGGGCGTCCGACTTCAGCCAGGTCACGATCTCGCGGTCCGTGAGTTCGAGCCCCGCGTCAGGCTCTGGGCTGATGGCTCGGAGCCTGGAGCCTGTTTCCGATTCTGTGTCTCCCTCTCTCTCTGCCCCTCCCCCGTTCATGCTCTGTCTCTCTCTGTCCCAAAAATAAATAAAAACGTTGAAAAATAAATAAATAAATAAATAAACATTATTAAAAAAAAAAAAAAAAAAAAAACAGGAAAAGTTCCACTTGCACCAAAAGATGCAGGGAAGCACCATTTTCCGGAACTGTCAGGCACAGCACCTGGCATTTCACACATTATTACTTAATTCTGACGATGACTCAGAGGTAAGCGATATTATCCCCATTTCTGCAAAGGAAGCCAACCAAAACAAACAATGCACCGGTCATAGTTTGAGCCCAGGTGTGTCTGGCTCCAAAATCTTTGTATTTTTTTTTTAATGTTTATTTATTTATTTGGAGGGACAGCCTGGGCAAGCAGGGGAGGGGCAGAGAGCGAGAGGGAGAGAGAGAGACAGAGAGAGTCCCAAGCAGGCTCCGCACTGTCCGCGCAGCGCCCAACGCGGCCGAACCGACAGACGGGAGACGGTGACTGACCGGAAACCAAGAGCCAGACGCTTAACGCCCTGAGCCCCGCAGGCGCCCCCGCCCCGGAGTTTCTCCAAATGTCTCAATCACCTCCACGTTCTCTGTCGTCAGTCTGGGGAGGCGGTACGTCCTGCAGCAAACAATTCTCACCTTCCAGATCATTACTTCCTAGAACTGGAAATCAGCTTAAAAAGCTGGAGACAAGAGAAGCCTCTCCCCACACCCGAGTAACGTCTCTTCTAAGAAACTAACGCCTAAAAACTGAAACACTGATGTGACCGTCGGCGTTCACCTCCCCCAGGGCATTCTGACCTTTCCTGTGTTTAGACCACATCACAGGTGCTGCATCGACGGTCGAAGTTTTCCCGAAGACACTGGGAGGACCCTGAAACGTGCCAAAGCACTGGGAATCTGAGCAAGCATTTTCTTTTGCCGTTTCTACTGCCCAAAGGGTCTGAACACGCACGACGCTCTAAGGGGCTAAGAAGACCTCGGGGTGCAGGGGGAGTGGGGGCGGCGGGGGCCGGCCGCCCCGCCGTCCACAACTGACACCTGCCACCCTCGTGCGAGCTGCCGGGACGAGCGCGGGAGGAGGCCGGCGGCGAGGGGACGAAGACCACATCTCAACGCCTGGGGCCAAGCCGCAGACCGGCCGTGAACAAAGTCACAACGTGCGAAGCCCGGCTGAGAGCCCGAGGGGAACAATGGCATCCGTCCCCGAGAAAGTTGTACCGAGGTGTACGCTCTGCACCCCGCAGTCCGCCGTGATGCAGGTCAGGGAACAAAACCCCAAGTGGCCTTCTCGGCATTTAAGTGAACGCATCTGGCCATTTAAACCGAAACTGCACTCAAGCCCCAGCAGAAAACCGCGCTCTGCGACAACGTCTTTCGGCCCCGAGCCGCCCCGCGACCCCCGGCCGCCCTCCCCCCCCGACGCCCAGGCTCACCTCCAGGCGCGCCGCCCCCCGCGCCGGCCGGGCCCCAGCGCCCCGCGACCAGCTGAAACAGGAGGAGGAGGCGGAGCGGGCGGGACGCGAGACCCAGGACCGCGGGCGAAGAGCCCCACGCCGACATCGCCGGGACCCACGCGGGAACGCGGGCACACGCCTCACGACGGCCGCGCGGGAAAGGAACGCGGGCTCCGGAGGGTCGGAGCCGGGAGGCGGGCGGGAGCCGAGGGAGAGCGGACGCCGCCGAGGAGGGGCCGCTCGGCTCCTCAGACCCCGGCCGGCGAGGCCACCTCGGCGGGGAAGATTCCGGCGGGCTCGGGGCGCGTGAGGAGGCTCGCGCGCCTGGCCCCGCCCCTTCGCCCTGGCCCCGCCCCGTCTGCTCGGAGTCCCGCCTCCCTCCTCCCGGTCCCGCCTTTGGCCTCGCTCAGCTTCGAGCTAGAGCCCCGCCTTTTCCGCCCCTGGCCCCGCCCCCGTCTGGCTCCGCCCCCGGGCCCGAAAGCCCGCCGAGAGGGTCCTGCGTTCGGGCCCAGGAAACAGAAGACGAGAGGACTGTGCAGCTGGTCGGTCGGCCGGCCGGTGAGACGTCCGGCCTCCGGCGACCCGGGCAGGCCCCCGCCTCCCTGTGTTCACCACCATCAACTAACGTCTGCGTTGTGCTCACCACCCGGGGAAAGCAGACGAACAGACTGCGCCCAGCGGACTGGAGGAAGTTTCTGCCCCAGAACAGAGCTCTTGGCTGAAGCTCTGGGGGGGGGGGGGGGGGGGGGGGGGGGTTGGCCCTCCCCCTGCCCGCCCCCTCGTCTCGAAGGCGGGGGGGGGGACCAGAGGGCCCAGCCCAGACCCTCCTTCAGACGTCCCAAAA
>NW_026057583.1:6390694-6498276 GCF_023721935.1 Panthera uncia | reverse complement strand
AACCAGTGCTCCCCACCCGTGTGGCCAGCAGTGAACATCTGTAACCATTGCCCGCCCCCCAGCCCCCGCAGTGTGGCCAGCAGTGAAGGTCTATAAAGATTGGTGGCTCCATCCACCAGACACGAAGCCACTTGGAAGGTGATTGGGGCTGACGGCTGGAGGACTGTCTCTAATCTCGGCAGACCCAACGTTTCATCCTCTCTGTTCGTAATTGATTCGAAAGCTTCATTTGGCTGAAGAGATTCAGGCAAATTAACTTTAAACTTCCGTGGCAGAGCGTTTCACTGATTCTTCACAGAAAGATTTATGGAGCTGACACCTCTAACACTCCTTGTGAGCAGGAATTTGACACCAAGCTCCAGACTCAGTAAATCTGTTTAAAAACCTGGTTGTAAAGAATGCAAATGATAAAATTTAGGTAGGACTTTTTTCCTATGTCTAAGTACAACCAGGAACATGGAAACCATATCCAATGAAGCAACTCTGCCTAAGCCAAAGGGGCCACAGAAAAGGGATCCATAAGATGATAAGCAGGTTAGTCATTAATTACACTCCTGCATAGGAAGGAAGGAAGTCGTCCCCTCACTGCAACTTTCTCTTTTGCTATGAACAATATATGGGGCATACAGACACTTATGCAATTCATCCTAACAGTGTTTGAGAAAGTCAAGTGTTATTCTACTTTTACAGCTGGGGGACTTGAAACAGAGTGGTTGAATAATTGCTGAAGGTCACAGTACCTGTCAGTGGAAAAATCAGAATTAAAAGGTTGTTAGCTCAGCCACAGCAAGCATAATTGCAACTCCTGGACCTCCCTGGGGTATCCTATCAATAACCACAAGAACAATGGTTATTTACATAATCTGTGAAAAGGACTACTAGTTGTGAAAGCAAAGTGAGTAATGTTGGGCGCTTTACAATCCAAGCAAATAATTATGGAATATAAAGTATGCTTTTTGGATGGCTTTTTCTAGAAGGATATGCCAATTACCCCCAGTTGCCGGACGCAGTGGCTGCACCTGACTCGGATGAGAGGCATCTTCACACTGCTAGGAGACGTGGCTGACAAAAGGCATTAATACCGCAGCTACTGCAGCCACTAAGTCCCCTGACGTGGCATCTGTCTGCCAGCTTTCTGAGCTTTGACCCAAGGGACTGCTGCACAGTCATCACAGTGCACCTGCCTCCCAGACACACTTCCTCTGATTTGTGTGGGATTTGTATTACACTTCCCTGCCTTCGTCCATCCTCCTCCTCCCCTTCTCTGAACATCCACACCCACCCTTTCCTCCAGACCCACCTCAAACGCCGCTCACCCCACGAAGCACAGCCGGGTCCCCCAGCCACAGCCACGTCCATCAAGTCCCTAAACACTTCACTTTTATTTCTCTGACAACACTTCCTACTTCCCATCTTCTTCTCTATTTCTCCATAAATCTTCTGTCCTCTACTAGGTAATGAGCTCCTGGGACTAGAATCTAGGTTTATTCATGGTTACAATATGCACTACCAGTCAGTGCCTTGCCATAGAAAGTGGAGTTTAATCATTGTCCTATTAACCTCGCCAAGCAGCGGGGAGATGTAATAATTGAAGCACTTTTTAAATACACTTGCGCACTCGTTCTCAGGCAGGACAACAAGGGCAGTGTGTGTATTACCCTTGTCTGCCCTCTCCTCAGTCCTCTTAGCAGGCTCCCTCTCTTTCACTGCATGCTAGGAACTGCACACTCGCGCATCTGGGACCAGTTTTCTTGTGTGCACACCCCACTCCCTGTGATCTCATGCATGTAGATATCTTCCACGTGCTGACAATAACCAGATGCACGGGTGCTGATCTCACCGCTGAGCTCCAGCATGTCCTGCTGGGTATGCGACGAACATGTCACTTAGTGTGTCCCAAACCACCGTCTCTTCTTTGTCTTCCTATCTCACTCAGTGCCATCACCGTCCAAGTAGTGACTCAAGCTGAAAACCTGGACAGCATCCTTGGCTCACGGCCCTGCTTCACTCAGCACGTCTAATCCCCTTTCCTTTCGTGCTGCTCACCTTGGCTACACCTTGACTCATGCCCGACTCCTCCTTCCTACTGCCGTGGTAATGTCCATGCTGGATCTCCAGCTGAGACCGCTGCCCTGCACTCTCTAGCACATTCTGCAGATGGCGGCCCGAGTGATCGTCCCAACACAGAAGCCAAAGGCCAAATCCATGCCAGTGTCCCCGAGTAGCCCCCGCTGCCCCCACCAGCTTCACAGCACACCCCTCCCCCTTGCAGGACCCACCCAGCAGTGTCCCCTCAAGGCCCTTCCCACACCTGCTCTCTCTGCCCGCCCCTCTCTCCCTACCCCCACCTCCCCTGCTCTGCCTAATTCCTACTCCTCCAAGAGTGAGCAGAACTGTCACCGCTTGAGAGACAAAAGCAGCCTATGTAAGTCGGGTCCTCCACTCCCTCTGCCTGTTACTCTCTACACTTCCCCTCAGCACCCAGCACAGCTTGTGATCACACACCCTTCGGTATGCGATTTCTCCAATAGAAAATTCGTTCCCAAAGGGCAGCGGCTGTGTCTGTGGTGTTCACTAGTGTGTGCCCCGTACATAGAGCACGCATAGATGCTCAAGATGTTTACTGGCTCAATAAATGAACGTTGGGTAGTTTGCCCAAGATCTCAGAGCAGGGACTCAAGCCCAGGCGACTGGCTTCAGAGACAGCCATTCTACATGAAATTTCTCTTTCTGGGCCCCACCTTTTAAGCAGTGCCTTAAAACCTGGAGGCAGAAGAGGAAGCCTGTAGGGGCTCAGCCACTGGCCCAGTGTCCAGTAGCTGGCAGCCGTTACCTTTTATGGGGCAATTATTCTCTGACGTGCTTTTGCACTCACAAAACCCCTAAGCAAAGGGCTGTTGGTGCTTTGCAGGGAAAAAGGAGCACCCAGGAAGGGAACCAGGAGTCGGACAGGCCTTGTCATCTGCAAGTGGACTGACCCGATGAGTCGTCTTGCACACCGATGTTGTTGTTGACTTCCTTTCTTAGAATGGGGTCAACTGAGCTAAATGCAAGGCCAGGCAGATTCTCTAAATCTCCCATTCAGCATTTCCACTGCAGTTTGGTGATAAATTCTGCGATGAGCCTTTAAGATGAAAGCCGAACTGAAAAGTTAATTAAAGATAAAAATGGATGCTGTCAATTTTCCTGCTGAAATTAAATGTTTTCACAGATTAAAGCAAAAAAAGCAAATATTGATAGGGTATTAAAATTCAATCCTTCAAAAGAAATGATACGAAAATAAAAGTTCCTTTTCAGGGGCTATTTCAATGGCTGTAATCAAAATGTAAAAGGGCAGACATATTTTAATATATGGAGCTTTAAGAAAGAAAAGTAATTGGCCATATTTTATTAGATTGTAATAGCTGAATAGTAGTGCATAAAATCACATATCACAAAAATATAAACCATATATATAACTGAGCTGTCTCAATAGACTTTAATAATAGCGCGCGCACACACACACACACACACACACACACACACACACATTAAGGTACCCTGGACAAATATCAGCTCTTGTTACAAATAAAGATACTGTTTTCCACCTAAAGAAAGTGCAGTACAATTACCCATGCCCCCTAAATGTCATAACTTTTACATGTGAGAGTGATGAATCACATCATGAAAGAATTTTTCATTTAAAACAAACATAAACAAGGGGCGCCTGGGGGGCTCAGTCGGTTGAGTGTCTGACTTTGGCTCAGGTCATGATCTCACGGTTCGTGAGTTCGAGCCCTGCGTCAGGCTCTGTGCTGACAGCTCAGAGCCTGGGTCATGCTTGGGATTCTGTGTCTCCCTCTCTCTCTCTGCCCTTCCTTGCTTGTACTCTGTCTCTGTCTCTCTCTTTCAGAAATAAACATTTAAAAAATTTAAAAACATAAATACAAAAGGATATATCTTAATTAAATCCTCTCAACACACACAATGGTAACCACGTAGAGGTTCTAGATAGGTTACTTAGCTTCACCGTGGTGATCATTTCACAATGTATACATTTATTAAACATCAAGTTGGGTGCCATAGATACTATTATTATATGTCAATGCTATGTCAATAAAGCTGCTAAAAAATAAAAATTTCTACAGTGAAAAAATACAAATATGGATTTCTGTAGATAAATTTCTTCAGCAGATTTGCAATTACTTAAATATACCTAAGCTCAACATTTGTATACTAAATAAGCACAACCCATTATATATAAATATTTATTGCATTAAGTGACCTCTTCTTCATAGGTGGCATATTAGTATAAATTTATAAAATAAAATAAATAAATTTATAAATATATAAAATTTATATATAAATAAATTTATAAAATAAATAAATTTATGCCCTACTTTATTTTTATTTTTTAGGACAGTGTATTTATTTTTTTTTTATTTAAAAAAAATTTTTTTTAACATTTATTTATTTTTGAGACAGAGAGAGACAGACCATGAACAGGGGATGAGCAGAGAGAGAGGGAGACAAAGAATCTGAAACAGGCTCCAGGCTCTGAGCTGTCAGCACAGAGCCCGACGTGGGGCTCGAACTCACGGACCGTGAGATCATGACCTGAGCCGAAGTCGGACGCTTAACCGACCAAGCCACCCAGGCGCCCCTGTCTTTATTTTTTTTAATGTTTATTTATTTTTGAGAGAGAGAGCAAGTGGGGGAGGGGCAGAGGTAAAGGGAGAGAGAGAGAGAGAGAGAGAGAGAGAGAGAGAATCCCAAGCAGGCTTCATACTGTCAGCGCAGAGTCTGACACGGGGCTCAAACCCACGAACTGCGAGATCATGACCTGAGCCGAAATCAAGAGTCGGACGCTCAACTGGACTGAGCCACCCAGGTGCCCCTATGCCCCTATTTTAATGTCTGCAAGATACAATTGTAAATGTTCAATTCTGTGCAAAAGGTAGAATTTAACTATTCTTACCAAACATACAACCTGTATGCCACTCACTTTCTATTCAGGAACTGAGAGATCTTTATAGACACTGCTACATATATCAAAAATAAGTTCACGGGACAAATTATACTGCAGGTATAGACCACAAATGCTCCAGAAATTTGTGGCTACAACACCAACCAGGAGAACTGCCATCTTAGAATTTAGTTTAATGCTTGCCAATTTAATTGTTCCAGATTATTCCCACTCCAATCAAGGGATATTAGGACATTCTGAAACTCAAAAGCACACAAAAAAATTCAAAATTAAATAGATTTCACTTTCATTTGTAATTTGCAAACTGCCATATCAGGCTTTTAGGGAAATGAGGATAAAAGGAACCCAAAATGGAGCAGTTTCTAGAATATGTTTGGGGATCTGCTCTAATTATGCACCCATATTTATTTAGCAAGGGTGGACTTTCCCATCCAGCTTCATTTCCCAGACAAAGCCAACTGATGTCAAGTTTTTGTATATGGAGGAGAAGCAAGAGCAGATGAGCATCTTTTGGCAATTCAAAAAGCTCCCTCTGAAGGTTAGAGTAATGTATGACATGATTGTCCCAGAGAATTGATTATCTTTAACCTAATTCTAAGCCACCTGATCCAAGTCTCCAACAATCGGTTATCATTTGGTAACTTCCAGTTCCACAGCTGTCTCACCTGAGATGCAATCTTTCCTTGTCCTTCTAGAACATGCCTGATTAAATTTAGGTGTTTTCAATTTTTTGAAAACTAAAGAATACTTGAAGCCACCTGCATGCCAAAGGAAATTTGGATCCTTGGTTACATATGATCTTCTCAGTCACTCCCCAGTGCTCTGGGATAACAGACAGGAAACACAGAAAAATGGTGACGTATTGGGAAATGCACAGCCTTTGATCTTTGATATCAAATAAACATGAGTCTGGATTCTCGCCCTGTCACTTCCTAGCTATTTTTTCAACAGATATTTGGGAATCAACCACATGCCCAGTTTTGGGGATGATGTAGTAAACAAGACAGATACGTCCCTGCTTTCAGGGAACTTACTGCTGAGGGGAGGAAGGCAGAAAATAAACAAAATAATTTCGGAATTTGCTAAGAATTCTTGAGGGAATAAATAGAAAGTGATGCGGTTGGGGTGAGGGTCGTGGGGAGATGGCCTGAGCTAGGAGACAGAGAAAACATCAGTCATGTCCGGTGCGTGTCGGGCGGGGGGGCATTCCAGATGAAGGGGCAGCTTGGGCGAGGCCCTAAGGTAGAAGAGAACTTGGTGTGAGGGCAGGACAGAGGTGAATCATCAAGATGGGGGAGTGAGGAGAGGTCAGAATGAAGAGAATGGGTTTCCTTCTTGGGACAACGGAGAGCAGTGGTGACCCAGGTTCATACTGAAAATTATCATATTATTTGGGTGGGAGTCCTCTTAAAGCAAAAGAATACAATAGTAGAAATATAAACTTGGGCATGAAATTGGATATTTAATTAGAATTTTAAAAGACTCAATAAACTACACATCTTTAAAAAGTTGGCAAATATTGCAGTGCCTGGAAAGCTACTGGGTTTGATGAACTGACACACCTATATTGTAATTTTTCTTCTGTTTTGCATTGAGAACTGAATCCTCAGCCTATAGTTCTGCACATCTGAACACCGGAAGACTTTGCCGTGCACTAGATTCTGACGCCGGCCATCCAGCCTTGTTTCCCTCCCCCTGTCCAGACACTTCCAATGACGGACATCACAGAAGAGGCTGTTCATGTGGCGACATCTTCCCGTCGTGATGCTGAGTAGGCTGGCGTAGAGGTTGGAAGGAAATGCCCTGGAGCCATTTCTACAGTGGGATGATTAGCAAAAGTGAGAATAAATAGATTCCTTTATGGCCTTGACCACTGCAAAGACTGCAAAAAGGAGGAGAAGTCTGGAAATAGACAGTGGCACTCATCAATTGCACTCCAAAGATCTCACTTCGGCAAACTTCATAAGCAGGTCAGCATGAGAACACATTGTTAGGGTCCTTCCCTGGGGCCTTGGAAGGGGCACACAAGTGAGGGGCTCCAAAGCTTAAGCTTCATTTGTATCCCTGTAAATTTGTGACGTTCTCTGATGGGAAACCAGTGAAAGGGTCATGGCATGCGCTCTGTGCTCTGTCACATGAAGGTCACTCTAGCAGTGAAGGGGGACAGATGTGAGAGGCACCACGGAAGCCCAGGCCAGGATGGCAGGGACAGCCTGGGGGCACTGGAGCTGTGTGGGGGCACAAGTCACTGTCCTTTTCCGAGCTTTGGTTTTCTCAGCTGTACAATAGAAAGACTGCTCCTAAATCACCAAGCATGTTGTGGGCCCTCAATAACTGAGTGCTGTAATTATAATAAATGTTTCATAAGGTTATTATGAGAATTAGCAAATATAAGGTAACTGACACATACTGTTTACTTCACAAACGATACTTTCTGCTGTGGTATACAGAAAGGGTTTTCCGAGGTAAGACGAGATCGGGCGCGTTCAGGATGGTATGTCCGTAGACCAGAAAGGGTTTTCTAAGACTTCAAAATACTTTCGAAGACCAGTGAGAAGGAAAAAAAACATATTTTAATTTCTTCTTTGAGACTGTTTTTTTGGAGACTATTTTTTTTTTTTTTTGGAGACTATTTTTAAATAGATGGCCGGTAATTTGCCACAGTCCACCATCTAAAGTCAGCATCTAAACTGGACCAGTGAGAGAGTTAACAGTGGCTAACCCTAAGGAAGATCATACGGGCGATTTCTATTTAATCTGTTGTGCATTTTCCAAAGCGAGCATATTATAATCAGAAAAGTAAGTCATTAGATTGCTCAGGACTCAGAAGACAATTTACCCTGGATTCTCTCATTCTGTATGATTCAGAATTTTTCAGAGAATGCTATTACATAAGGCTCTCGGTACAGAATCAAAGACTTGGCCTTTCCTAGTGTTAGGTATAAAGGAACTTAGAGAAGAAATTCTTCCTGCCAACATGAAAGGAATCAAAAGTCCTCTCCAACTGTGAGACCTACTTCAACAGTAACTAACAAATTCATATACATTCACTCAAGAGTCAGTCCAGCTTCCATTTATATGGGGCTGTTATAGGTGAAAATAGGGGAAGGCAGACTCCTTTTAAAATGTGAATCACTAATGTGAATGTCTGGTACAAAGATGGATTAAAAGTAAACCAAGATATGACCCAGCAATTCCACTTGGGTACATACTCAAGAAAAAGGAAAGCATAAGTCCCCACAAAACTTGTACATGAGTGTTCACAGCAGCCCTCAATCGGAGGCAACCCCAACGTCCGCCACCCGATGAATGAACAAGATGCGGTGTAATCACACGAGGGACATTTATTCGGCAATAACAAACACAGACTCCCGCTATTATTTCCCTTATCTAGTAAGCTGTGGATTTCCAACATTTGCCGCAGCATCGGTGAGCCTGGCAGCACTACAGCACGTGGAAGACGCCAGAAGCCCGCAGACCGGCTTCTAGAGCTGCATCACATGAAACGTCCCGAACAGGCCGATGTGCACACACAGAGAGCAGACCAGCGGCTGCCTGGGGCTGGAGGACTGGGGTGACCACAAAGCGGCGTGGGGCTTGTTTGGGTTCGCAAAAGTGTTCTGAAACTGACCGGTGCTGGCCGCACGGCTCTGTAAGATAACGAAACCCACTGCAGTGAGCACTTCAGATGGGCGAGTTGCATGGGATATAATAACTACCTCTCAATAAAGCTGAGGTGACTGTTATTTATTAGCGTCCCTATAAATGTGTGAAAGAAAGGTAAGTATTCATCTAATTGAGTTAACTCAAGAAAATTAGTCTGAACAAGAGAATTAAAGTTGCATAATTTAAATAATGACTTATTTAATTATGTATTTGTTCTGAGAGAGAGAGCACAAGCCAGGGAGGAGGGGCAGAGAATCCCGAGCAGGTTCCACACTGTCAGCGCAGAGCCCGACGCGGGACTCCATCCCAGAAACCACAAGACCGTGACCCGAGCTCAAATCAAGAGTCAGATGCTTAACCAACTGAGCCACCCAGACCCAGGTGCCCCTAAATACTGACTTTTAAAAAGATACCAATTATATTTTTCAAATTATGATAAAGGTGGTAAGACCACAAATTTACTAGAGGAACGTGTACATACTTAAACTTTTTTAAGAATTTTAATTCCAGTGTAGTTAAAATAGTGTTTTATGTTCCAGGTATGCAATATAGAGATTCAATTACTCAGTGTATCAAGGTAAGTATACTTTTTTTTTTTTTTTTAACGTTTATTTATTATTGAGAGACAGAGAGACACAGAGTGTGAGCAGGGGAGGGGAAGAGAGAGGGGGAGACATAGAATCTGAAGTAGGCTCCAGGCTCTGAGCTGTCAGCACAGACCCTGACGCAGGGCTCGAACTCACAGACCACGAGATCATGACCCGAGCCAAAGTCAGTGGCTCAACCAACTGAGCCACCCGGGCGCCCCAAGGTAAGCATATTCTAAATCTCCTTCACCTATCTCACCTGTCCCCCACCTCCCTCTGGTGCCATCATTGTGTTCTCTGTAGTGAAGAGTCTGTTTCTTGGTTTCTCTTTTTTGCTCATTTGTTTTGTTTCTTAAATTCCCCCATACAAGTGAGATCATATGGTATTTGTCTTTCTCTGACAGATTTATTTCACTTCGCCCCATCCATGCTGTTGTAAATGGCACGGTTTCATTCTTTTTCATCACCGAGGACTATTTCATTGTACGTGTACACCGTATCTTCTTTATCCATTCCTCAGTCGATGGACATTTGGGCTGCTTCCATAATTTGGCTACTGTCGATAGTGATACTGTAAACATTGGGGTGCATGTATTCCTTTAAATTAGTGTTTTTGGGGTGGACAATATCTTTATGTGTATCATACTAGCAAGAAATATACACGATTAAGAGCTTTGCCTACCTAAACACAAAAAACCCTTCGGTTATCAGCATTAAAAATAAAACCGTAAACACTAAAATGAGAAGGTGCTGTAACGCGGATGAGCTTCTAAGTTAAGTGCCGGGACAGGAAACGGGACAAGGAGATGGGCAGAGCTCGGAAGAAGAAAAAAAAATTTTCTGGAAGAGAAAGGGGGCAAAGCTGATATGGGTTCACTCGCTGTTTAGGGTTCTTTTCTACCAGCCTCCTCCGTCTCAGGCCGAAGCAACAACAAAAATGGAAGCAAGGTTAGGGACAGGTCACCGTGTTCTCGATGCCTTTTTAGCTCAGGGCGTAACTACTTTCGGGAGTCGGAGGCCTGGATCACGCTCTCCTCCTCCTCTCTCATCCTTCATTCCCGGGGCACTCCTCCTCCTCTGTCCCCTTTACCACCTAGACCCTCATCCTTCCCCCCATTTCTGAAGCCTCCCAGCTGGTCTCCCTCCTTGTCTCTTGCCACTTAATCCAGCTCCCGGACTCGAGTTAGAGCGTAACCTGGGTCCCTGATTCACTCAAATCTCTCACAGGATCTGCGAAGCTCTCTGGTCTCTTTGGTGTACGTTTGTCCAACCTCATCTCTGGTCATTGATCGTCTTCCCCCGACCAGCTCTGCTCTAGCTCTGCTCAGCTACAGGCTTTCCATAAACATGGGAAGCTGTCCCCTGCCAGGCCTTCACGCCCTCGCCGCAGTTCACAGCCACCAGGGGTCGAGCACGTGTCCACATTAGCAAGCGCTTGATTACAGCCCTGCCTGTCCTGCAAACGGCACATTAATAACTGAGGACGTGTCTTACTCAGCCACAAATTGCCATCACCTAAAATTACCAGGAACATGGTAAATAGGAATACAAATGAAACTACTTTGTGATTTTTTCAGAATGTGGAATATTTTTGCACTGCTAAGACAAACACTTTCATGGAGCTTTCAAAGTGCCAAACTGTAGAAATTTGAGTCTTTCTTATTTTCTGATTAAGAAAAACACGGAAGCCAAATTATACACAGGAACACATTCCCCCCCCCCCACATGATTTATTTTTAAAAACACGATTTGTAACTCACCCAAATGAAATCAAGATTTTAAACCTTTAGCTCTTTGGTTTTCTACTTATTCCTATCAAGACTCTCCTGCATTGGTCGTGCCTGTGAGAAAGAGCCCATGTTCTCCCGATGGTTGCTAAGCTACATTCGGGATGCACCAGGCAAGGCCCTGGAAACCAGAGCTAAAAATACGCCACAGAGCGGAGGGAGAGAAGAGGGTGGGAGAGATTCTAGGCTAGTCAGCCTTGGTGCAGGAAAAAACCAGTTAGGGCAGCCCCCGCCCTGCCCCCATCTTTTACTTTTCCCCCAGCATGAAATTACTTCAACAAAAGGGTGCATCCGTTAAGGTCTTTCCGTCATTAGGATAAAGTTCTGAAGACTTGCTCCAGACGTGGTGGTAAACAGGGTGGGCTCTCGTCCCCTACAGCCTCTGCAGGGGCCACAACTATAGGAAGTGTTGGCGGGGCGGTCAGAGTATAGAAAACCCACCACTTCTACTGACCTGGATGGAAAAGGAGTGCATTTTAGGATTTCACTCCAGCGAACCAAGGGCCACCACTCGTCCGTCAATCCTTATTTGAAGCCTAACAGTTACGTGCGCATTTCCCTTCCAGGTACCGGAACGCAGCTGCCAAAGCCCCTGCTCCGGAAGCTTGTATTCCAGCGGCGCAGACGGACGGTAAGCAGTCGCTCCAGACGGTGACGAGGGCGTGGGGAACACCCAGGAGGGTGAGGGAGGAGCGCGTGGGGGAGTGGCTGCTCCTGACATAGCCCAAGACCCAAGAAGAGGACGTTCGGACAGGAGGGAGCAGGCTATGCGGACGTTCCCAGGGAAGGGTGTCCTCAAGGCAGAGGGACTGGCAAGAACAGAGGCCCTGGGGCAGACGAGGCTTGGTCTCTCAGGGAACAGCCAGGCTCACCCAGACGCACACAGTGTGAGGAGGGCGCACTGGTGGAGGAGAGGGCAGCAGTGGGGCCGGACACAGGACACCTGAGCAGGAAGGGCGGCCACCGCGGCATCTCGAGCAAAGCGGTATCACAGTGGCTGCCATCCCGGGAACTGAAGGACAGGAAGGAAACGGAAGCAGACCAGTCACAAGGCTGCTGAAACTGTCAGTGTGGGACTGTGGCCACAGGGTCCCTGCTGGGCAAACCATCTACCTGCGTCTGTGCACAGCGGGACTGAAAGGGTCGATTTACATCACACAGCGGATCCTCATTAGATTCTGCATTTGCAAATTTGCTTGTGACCCCAAACCCACGTCACCGCAGACGTGCAATGATCTGAATTGTCTGACGTGCATGTTCCCAGCTGAGATCAAAAGAGGGGACACTGCCTCCGCGCCTCAGCTCTGGCACTGTAAACCAGTGTTTTTCTTTAGCTCTATTTTGAGCCACAGTTTTCCCATCTTTGTGCTGTCAGTGATTGTGCTGAAATGCCCCTAAGCATAGTGCTGAAGCGCTGGCTAGTGTTAAGTGCAGGAAGGCTGCTAAGCCTTACAGAGGAAATGCACTAGACAAGCTTCACTTAAGTGTTGCAGCTGTTGGCCCTGAGTTCAAGATTAATGAATTACCAACATGTATTAAGAGGTCTTAAAAGACAGACATAAAACAAAGTTACGTATTGATTGGTTGACGCAAGTGTTGCGGCCAGAGACTCACAGGCACCTTCCGTGGGATCTCCCCAGGAGCCACGGTTCAGCACTTGCTGATTCAGTGTTCATAATGAACTTCTAGAACAAAGCTACTATGAGTAACAGCATCCCACTGTATAAATTAGAGTAAAAGGAAACCTAGGGGAGCCTGGTGGGGGGGGGGGGGTTCATTTGTTCAGGCATCGACTCGGTTTCAGTTCATGTTCTCACGTTTCACGGGATGGAGCCCAACGGGCTCAGCGCCGACAGCATGGAGCCTGCTTGGGATTCTCTGTCCCTCTCTCTGCCCCTCCCCCAGTTGCACATGATCTCTAAAAACAAAAACAAAAGGAAATTTAGATTTAAAAAGCACTACGTCGAGGCACCTGGGGGGCTCAGTCGGTTAGGCGTTGACTCTTGGTTTCGGCTCAGGTCATGGTCTCACGGTTCATGGGTTCAAGCCCCGCATCAGGCTCTCTGCTGACAGCACAGAGCCTGCTTTGGATCCTCGGTCTCCCTCTCTCTGCCCCTCCTCCACTCACATTCTCTCTCTCAAAAATAAACATTAAAAAAAAAAAAAAAAAAACACTGTCAAAGGTGGGTTGAAAAAACACCTTAGCATGAACACGAGGTTAGTGTGCACAAAGCACCCGAAATGGCTATTCCCTGAGAGCAGTGGTAGGGATTCGGCTGAGATTCCACGTCTGATTGCCTGACAACAGGCGAGATGGGTTAGCTGTGGCCGGGTGCGCTGGTTCTCATCCCTGGCAGAAGCCCCTGGTGGGAGTGGAGTGGAGGGTGGTATTTAAAAAACTGCTACTGTCAGGGTCCCACCCCAGAGGTTGGTTCCATGGATACGGAGTACAGCCTGGGCACAGGAGGCATAAAAGCTCTCCCAGGGATTCTCAAACTTTAGTATGCGCAGAACACACAGTTTGTTAACACTGACTGCTGGGCTCTACTCCGAGATTTTTACTCAGTCGTTCTGGGATGGGATGCCAGAATTTGCACTTCTAGTCAATTCCCAGGTGATGCTGACATGGTCCCCACAAGGACGTTTTACATAGCACTGCCCCACAGTACTTCCGTCAAAGAACTTTATCATAAACGACAGCAAAACTCGGCAATGAGAATCCCTTCTGTCAAATCTAAACTATTCTCTTTGGTTTCACTTTTCTCTGTGGCCCTAATTTCCCTTGCACAAACCTTCCACGTGGCTTTGGGCAGCCTGCCCATCACAGGGTCCTCAGCGTTCCCTCCTTGTGTGCCCAACATCAACTCTGGCTTGGCCTGGCCTCACGTGCTTCCTCAGAACAGTCCTGGAGAGGAGACAGGCCGTCCAGCCAGCCAGAGAAGTGTGCGCCCCTCTGTGAAAGGACAGCTCTGACTGACAGACCTGCTAAGCCCACCTGGAGTGGAGGGGCAAAAAGCCAGAACACAAACCCCACAGATGAGAGGAAGGATAAACTGAACATAATGTATCTCGGGTACAGGGGTGAGATCTGAAAGGCACACACAGGGGCTTCACGGGGACTGTTTCTGAGGCTGCTTAGTAGGGACACAGGGTTTCCTTTAATTATGCCTTTCATACTTTGTTAACTATGCGCACGCACGTGTGTATGTGTGTGCACGTGCGCCCACACGATTTTACGCCCAGGATGATTACCCACCAACAGCACAGGCTGGCAACACCAAGGGGAAGAAGATGACTCTTGCGTCACCGGATCTTGCTCTATTGGAGGCCAAGAGAGGGATGGCTCGACTTTGCTCAAGTTGGGCTACAGGGTCTCCAAATAGCAGGGGGACAACTAAGGAAATCCTGAGTGCACAATCCCGCCTTTCTCTTTGCATGAAGTTTACACGCCGTCAGTTGTGACATCTCACTAGAAGGGACTGCAAAGGCCGCCAGAGTACATTTCACTCGTGATCCCCGGACCTTCAGGGATCACGGCTACGGAGAATATCTTCCTTCACCATTTCCATTCTTTCCAAGTTTTATTCCCCAAAACAAGGGTGGAGGGACTGGGGCGTCCGTGACGAGTGATCGTCAATACAAGATCTGAGTGGACAGAGACAGCAAGGACCCACGCGAGCCGGTGCCATCCTGGTCTCCCACCACACAAGCCGAAACAAGTCAGAGCTTTCGCAGGGTGAAAAGGACAGCACGGACACTGAAATGGCCCCAGGTGAGTTACAAAACCCATGGTCCTTCCTTCTATTTTTCCTTTTCTTTCTGTTCTTTTTCCTTCTTCTCGCGCTCAGCTTTAGCTTCTTCTTCTTCATGGTTTTTGATCAACTGCTCCACCTCTTTCTGTTTGAGGACTCTGATGACCGTCTTCCCATTCTCTCTTGTTAGGGTGGCGATTTCCACTGGAAGTGAGCACACGCACTTGTGTTACAGGCGGGCACACTCGGCAAACAAACTCAACAGTCCCAGCTCTTCCCTGGAGCCGAGGCCCCCACTCTCCATGCCGTGTGCTGTGTACGATTCACGGGTACTCTGACAGCAATAAAATACCTCCCATCTTGCGAAGTTCCTATCAACCCTTTCACTTAAGTGTCCCCCCTCTGGCCTATTAGCTGTGACGACCAGATGGAACCACAGCCTCCCTGTTGGAACCTCTGAAGGTGCAGAGAATCTCTAACCAGTGATTATACTCATTTTTCATGGACTTTTGAAACCTCTTTTTAAAACAAAGGCATGAAAAGCAGTTTCCATGACCACAGATGAGAAAAGTAAACTGATACCCAAGAAGGAATTTTGAGAGCAGAGGAAATGGAGTACGACCTCCTTGAAATTGGTAGAACTAGACAAAAAGGGGGCAGCCTGCAAGTAAACTGCATTTTCTAAGGAACAAGAGGAGCTAAATTATCCTAAACAGAATCAATACATTAATTCACCATAGTTTTTGAAAAACATTACTTAGAAATATTGTCTTCTGTGATTATATGATTTAAGCTACATAAAGTATTTAAAATTGCAAATATGGCATCACATGAGAGATCAGGAGATTCAAAAGAGCAGAGGATACCACAGCTCCTGCAAAAGTCATCCCTTGGATAAAGCATAAGATACATTTAAAAAAAAAAAAAAAAAAAAGCATAAGATACATATGTATAAATACCTAATCACATGCATGTTCTTCATCATATGTACGCACACACAGGTATCACCGTCAAGAAGCTGGTAAGACAATTATCAACTAAAAGTAGCACAACTCAGATCTCTAGCTATGAACACTGAGAACATTCAGGCTCAGGATGTACTGTGGGATTACGGCCCCACAACTTCCCAGTGGTCTTGACCTTGGTCAAGTCACTTAACCCCACTAAGCCCTAGTGTCCTCCCTTAGGACACAGGTATAAGGCCACCCAATTCGTAAGGTTGAGGTTTCAAAGAACTCTGACAAGGTGGCCTAACACAGGAGCTGCTCAACTGCTTCTCTCACACAAGCGAACCAATCAGAGGAGTGGACATCGATTACCTTTTTCAGCAGAGAGTTTACTCACATCCATGGTCTTATTTAGGACTTTGATAGCTAAAGCAAGTGCTGACTTCAAAGTCATTTCTCCTTCTTTGTAGTCTTGTTTTAACATTGACACAGCTGCCTATAAAACATAATGGAGAATCAACAAAGAATTTTCTTTAAATTCTCACATTTTTTAGGAGTAATAATGGCTAATTATTGGCTAATAATGGCTAGTCAGAATAATAATGGCTGAATTATTACGGGCGTTATAAGCAACACACACAATTTCAATGGCAGGAGGGCAGACCCGGAACAGGTGAACAGGGCTGTTGGTGCTGTATGAATGGCATCTTTAGCCAGGACTCCCAGGACCTCCAAGGGACTTGTGATAGAATTCAAAGGATCTGAGAACTAGGACGTGGAAAAAATTACACCTTATTTTCACGACTTCTAACTGAAAATTAGCATTTCCAGGCACCTGGGTGGCTCAGCTGGTTAAGCGTCTGATTCTTGATTTCGGCTCAGGTCTTGGTCTCACAGTTTGAGATCGAGCCCCGCATCGGGCTGCTTGCTGACAGCACAGAGCCTGCTTGGGATTCTCCCTCCCTCCCTCCTTATCCGCGCCTCCCCCGTGCGTGCCCCCTCTCTCTCAGAACAATAAACTTAAGAAAAAAATTAGCATTTCCTTCCATTATAAACGTAGACAGTAAGTCCCAGTAGTAGCACTACCTGCGACTTCATTACCAATAGAAAGTGAAGGTATCTGCATGTCACATAAGGTTGTGGCAACTATTTTCAAATAGATTATGTTCACTGCTACTTCAAAATTGTGGTGGTTATTAGATCTTTTGCTAGATTTTACAGCAACACAAAAATACTCACAGCACTATTATTTCCAATGCATGTGGCTTTCCATCCTCCGTAATTCCCGCTGGGGTCACTCTGGTAGAGCTGAAAACCGTAGTGCTTATCCCAGCCGATGTAAAGCAGGGACACGCCGAAGGGACGTTTTCCTTTAACAGCACAACAAACAGCATCTAGATCAGCACTGCTGCTACCTGAGCCCAGCGAGTGGCACTGGCCCTGCTCTGGGAAGTTAAGCGTTCATAAACTGCTTTGTTTTCTGAACGCTGGTGATAAGCTCTGTCCAAACTTCCACTTTCGTTTCCGGGATTTGGACACAGCCAAGAAAGGGAATAAAGAACAGAGGAGCGATGCTGAATTTCATTATTATGTAAAAAGCAATTTGTTTCCAGGTTTGAAAATGGCATCACGGCCTTTCAGTGGTCTATTAACAAAACATATAACAATCTACATAGTGGAAGCCAATTAGTTCATGAAGCAGGGATGTATGAAAAGTGTCTTCTTATTTCAATTTCTTTTTACTACCTCAGAAAGGTCATTACTCATAAAATGGTTTAACTTCCTGGAACACGACTTCCAAAAAGTCCAGTACCTCCAAACTGTGTGTAAGCTTGTTTGATATCACAAAGTGCCGTGACCAACTGCTCACAAGGAATTGGCTCCTGATACTGTAACAAATACCTAGAATAAAGAAATTGGCATATTAACAACCTTCCCTAAAACACACTCTAAGCAAAATACCCTCTGAAAAGAAATCTGTGCCACAAGGACACTAAGAGTCCATGTAATTTGAAGCAGGGAGGAGAGCATGGTAAGTAACATTTTACACCCTTGCTTTAAAAATTTTGTAATTTTTGGGGCGCCAGGGTGGCTCAGTCAGTCAAGCATCCGACTTCGGCTCAGGTCATGATCTCGCAGTTCACGGGTTTGAGTCCCACATCAGATTCTGCGCTGACAGAGCCTGGAACCTGCCTCAGATTCTGTGTCTCCCTCTCTCTCTGCCCCTCCCCGACTCGTGCTGTCTCTCTCTCTCAAAAATAAAGAAACATTAAAATTTTTTTTTTGTAATTTTCAGTTAATAGATTTTTTAACGTCTTCCACCTTTGCAAATAAGAGTTCTCCTTGCAAACATCAAGACTAATTTACGTACCATCAGTTACGCTATTTATGACCATACCTCTGTGCAATGAGCCTCAGTTCATTAGTCAGAACATTAGCATCAGAAGTTATGCCTGCCACACTGCAAGCCATGTCCCTTGAGGAAAAGAAAGACATTGATGAGTGAGCAGGGAAATGTCTGGGAGGGGTATTCACAAGTACTGAGAAGTGAAGTTCTGTTAGAAATTCACCATGCTGGCTCCACAGCCACTACACTTTCCAACAAAAGCCACTTACGTTTCATCTTTATAGACTTTCAACTGATGTCATTCAACATAAAAAATAAATACGCCCTTAAATTTTTCTACAGACGTAGTTACCATCACTGCTCCGTGAACAGGGCAAGAGTAACACTAAGAAGCTGAAGTAAATCTCAAGAAGACTCATCCACAAAGACAACAAAGGTTTGGCCAACAGGAAGACAGGCTACTTCACGCCCTCGGGTAGCAGTGTGCTTTCCTCTAGGCCTGGCTTGATGGAGGTGAAGGAGAGGGGACCGGCGGGAAGGGTATTTTATAAGCCTGCCTAGGAGACCCAGGACTATGCTCACCCTGAGAGTGCACTTCCTTTCTCTGTCCCCATTCCCTGAGGTCTGCCCTGACTCTCCTACAGCCTCCACACCCTCGGTCATACCCGGCAAACCTGCAGACAGTGACTCCGCGGAGGGAGAACACTCCTTCGATGAGCGTATCAGAAAGGCCTTGCACCAGCGATCATCTGGCCCATCACCGAAGGGAAGGTCTGCTCTCTGCCAGCTGCAAAGCCCCGCACACCCAAGTGTACCGGAATCTCACTAATGTACAGGGCTTGGCTAAACTGTTCCCAGACCTCCAGGAGGGCTGCTGTTTGGTAACAGTCCATATAACTCAACAAAACTCCTGAGCAGTCACTCTGAACAACGCTTTGAGGGTCTGCTATAAGCCAGACACTCTGCTAGTTTACTTAGATTTATTTTATTCACTCAACGGCCATAACCACTCTAGTGGGCTGAGACCTAGAGAAGTTAAACATCAGTGTAGGGTCACACAGAGTTTAACGAAAATTTCGGGCGCATGGGTGGCTCAGTCAGTTAAATGCCCAACTTCGTCTCAGGACATGATATCACTGTTCATGGGTTCAAGCCCCATGTCAGGCTCTGTGTTGACAGCTCAGAGCCTGGAACCTGCTTCGGATTCTGTGCCTCCCTCTCCTCTCACTGCCCCTTCCCCACTCACGCTCTGTCTCTCTCTCTTTTTCTCAAAAAATAAACAAACGAAAGAAGAGAGAGAAGAGAAGAGAAGAGAAGAGAAGAGAAGAATAAATTAACTAATTAACCCAAATTTGTGTGACTACCAAGCCTGTGCTCTTATCACTACACAATGTGGTTTCTCCACTAAGGGCTTGGTTCTGCATTTAAAAAGAATAACACATCGTCCTGGGCCTCAAGGAGGTTTTAAACAAGGTAAATTAAAAACAAAAATTCTCAGAGATAAAAACAACTGTTCAATTTTACTATGTCACATGGAATGCCTCCCAAAATATGTGCAATGTCACTTAAGTGAGAAAGGGACACATTTTACATTCCCTTCCCGAAGATCTCACTTACTCAT
This sequence comes from Panthera uncia, assembly GCF_023721935.1. Taxonomy (NCBI): domain Eukaryota; kingdom Metazoa; phylum Chordata; class Mammalia; order Carnivora; family Felidae; genus Panthera; species Panthera uncia. Next base: position 6,478,603 of record NW_026057583.1, on the reverse strand, counting down.
TTAGTTTGTAAATTTTTTCAGAGAAAAAAACTTCATCCAGAAGCTTGTGGATGTTGCGTCTCTCTGCAGCAAGCAAAACACCATCGTTGGCTAAAATCCCCAAGCAGGTGCCTGCATGTCCAATAGCCTCCATGGCATACTCAACTTGGTACAAGCGACCTACAAGACACAGGCAGTGAGTAGCGAAGCACCACTGGTCCCAGAGAATCAGCAACAACCCTGGCAGGCTGCAAACGAGAGGCCCACTGTGACCCCTCTGTGAGGCACGAAGCCAACCTGGTGGCCATAATCAGTCCAAAGCACAAAAAGGACAAACAACTTAGCAAGGATTAAAAAGAAGTTTGTAGGGGCCCCTGGCTGGCTCAGTCGGAAAAGCATGCAACTCCTGATCTCAGGGTGGTGGGTTCGAGCCCCACGTGGGCTGTAGAAAGCACTTAAATAAAAAAAAAAAAAAAAAAAAGTCTGTAGATTTTTTTTCTCCTTTCAGGTCAAACTCTTTAAAGACATTTTTTATTTGAAATAGATTAAACAATTCCCATTTTTACCTTCCGGAGAAAATATAGTGGTCCGGGAGTCATATCTTCGAGACTGCAAAGGAAAAACATACAGTTGACTCCTAACGCCGAAAGTAAGCCGATCCCTGCAAGCCCACAAACCATCTTATGAAACAGATGCTGGCAGGCAGGGCTCAGGGTACGGGAAGAAAGCGATAAGGAAGAAGACACCACTCCAGCTCTTTTTCCTTCCATTCCAATTTTCTCATGCGCGTCTACGGGTACAAGCACTAGGATTTATGAGGCAACAACTTGCTGGCATGTGTATCAACTCACCATGTTTTCTGAACTTTGTAAAATTCCTGTAAAAAGAAAATAAGATCATTATTAAAAATGAAGTTTACAATTTAAAGAGCATTTTGTAACTTAAAAAAAAAAAAATCTGTTTTGTTCACTCCCTTCCATCATCTAACATTTTCAGTGTACCAGGCACTATGCTAGATGCATACCAAATTTTGGAATACCAAAAAGGGTGAGACCAATCCCTTTCCTGAAGAGTTTACAGTCTGGTATTCAGGTGAGGGGGGCAGACACAGACAATTACAAGGCAATGAGGAAACAGGTGCTAAGAGCACAGTAGGAAGCAGGATGGGGAGAAAAAAATCAAGAAAGTATACTTTGAGGAACAAATACAAAAAAAATGAACCCAAGTTAGAGAGACATGGGAGAGGCAGAAATAAGGCTAAGAACCATTAGGCCTAAGAGAAAAAGTAGGAGAAGGGAAGAGCAGTCCAGGCAGAGGAGAAAGCCTGCTCTAAGGGCACCGAGGCAGGACAGCTCCATGGGCAAGAGACAAACTGCTCAAGTTAAAAGAATCTGAAGAAGCTAGAAAGCTAAGTATACAGATGCAGAGCCTTGAATGCCAAGGTAAGAGGCTGACGCTTTCTCCAGAGTGATTCAGAGCCCCAACTTAGAGCAGGTGGGGGTGGTAATCTTAGATTCCCCATTATTATTCCTGCAAAAGTCAAAATTGGGGCTCGGCACGAGTTAATGGAAATGCCAAACTTGAGATTGCAAAGTCCATTTTCCTAAATCCCGGAGCATCGGGAATCGAGACTGGCAAAACATGCTGGGATCAAGTCCTGAAGGGTCCACGGGCCCAAGTAAAAACTGTGAATTTTATCTCCCAAGCAATGGGGCTCAACTGAAAGACTGTGGGCTTAAGAGGCACAGGAGCTGACTGGCATTTAGAAATATCACGGCGGCTGAAGAGAGACTGAAGAAAAGGTAACCAGTTACGAGGCTGTTAACAACAGGCAGGTGAAAGGTAAGGACGGCCCCGAACACAGCCTCCAGGCGCGACAACTTTCGAGTACTGACCCTCCCAAGCGACACCTCCATCCCGCCTGCGCGACTACGACCCCAGCCCGGACCCCGGCCCCGACGTGCGCGTGAGATCCAAGTATGGGCCCCAGCAGGGCCCCTGCCCGGACGCGCGCCCCCCCGCAGCCGAGCCCCACGGCGGCCGGCCGGTCGCCGAGGAGGCGGGTGCAGAGTCATGGCACCAGGGCGCCTCGGTGCCGGCTGCAGGCCGAGAGCGCTCCGCCGCGTCGCTCGTGGTCCCTGCCCGCAGGGAGAGCGGCCAGGCTTCCGCGGACAAAGGCTCACCCAGGGGCAAAGGCTCACCAGAGGGACACGCGGAAGAGTGGAGACCTACAAGGACACTCTCCTCGCGGGACACAACCCGCCGCCGCCGCCACTACCAACTCCGAGTGGCCGCTGCCAATATGGCGCCCGCGCGTGCGCAGAGCGCCCCGAGACCCGGAAGTCCCGGGAGCGGGGCGGGCGCTGGCGGCGGGGGCGGGAGCGGGGTCCAGGCGGCTGGGCGCGCGGCCGGGCCGGGCGCTGCGGCCCCGACAGGAGGAAGCGTGGTCGTCGCGAATTCCCCTCTCTGAGCCCGGCGCCCTGTTTGCCGTGTGACCGTGGGTTCCAGTTACGCGAGATCCGCCGCAGGCCTGGGACGTGCGCTGAACGGCGCCGGGAGCCCCTGGGAGCGCCCCTCCCGGGCGGCCGCGCACCCTCGGGACGGAGAGGTCGCGGGGCGGGGTGGGGGGCTCTGCTCGGGGCGTGGGGGGCCCGGGGCGGACTCGCCCGTCCTGCCGGCTTCCTCGGTCTCTGTGACTCTGTGCTGGTTCCCTAACTAACAGCGTGTTGGGAAAATAACTGGCTGTTTTGCTTTTAAGGTCACAGTAGCAATCGTGCGGACCTGTTAATTGCTTAACTATTCCTGCCCTGTTCTCAAATGGTGCCACGCTCGTAAGACTTGACCCTGCGTCCCACCTCCCGGTCTTCCTTCCTGAATCTGTCGTCTTACTGCTGGCACAGGTGTTTCTGGACACAGAGCAAGTTCTGATGGGATTCACACCTTTCGGGAGAACTTTACCTTGGTCTCCTCAACCTTCTTCCTCGTCGAAAAGGATCCGCTGGACCACCCTAGTTAAGGCAATACCTACAATCAACATGCATTTGTCTTTACTGACGCTGTCCTGTCCGTGTGTTCGTTACCCGTCTCTCCTCCCTGCCCTTTTCCCCATCCAGCTTCATTTCAGCCCCTCTGTGAACCACTGCTTCACGCTTTAAGTTTCTTTGTGTTACCGGGTTGACCAGACCTGGGTTCACATGTAGTCATGTGCTCTTAGTCTCCTCCAGGAAGAGGCCCAGAGGACAGCGATTTTGTCCTCTTCCTGTTGGGTGAAAAGTTATTACTGGGGGGGGGGGGGGGGGGTTTCTCTTTTTTTTTTTTTTTTTTTAACATTTATTTATTTTTGAGACAGGAAGAGACAGAGCATGAACAGGGGAAGGTCAGAGAGAGGGAGACACAGAATCTGAAACAGGCTCCAGGCTCCGAGCTGTCAGCACAGAGCCCGACGCGGGGCTCGAACTCACGGACCGCGAGATCACGACCTGAGCCGAAGTCGGCCACTAAACCGACTGAGCCACCCAGGCGCCCCAGAAATAACAATTTTTAAAAAAATTTTTAATGTTTTCTTAATTTTGAGAGAGTTAGAGTGTGAGCAGGGGAGGGTCAGAGAGAGGGAGACACAGAATCTGAAACAGGCTCCAGGCTCCAAGCCGTCAGCACAGAGCCCGACGCGGGGCTCGAACTCACGGACCGCGAGATCACGACCTGAGCCGAAGTCGGCCGCTTAACCGACTGAGCCACCCAGGCGCCCCTGGGGGGATCTGCACTTTGAAGAGGAGGCTGCCTGGGAATGAGTTGTATTTTGAGGCCTTTCCTGTCGTTTCTGCTTCCTGGGCACACGAGGACAGGAGCCAAAACGACAAAAGGCCCCACCCAGACCGCTGGTGCTCTGAGGGCATCCTCAGGTGATGTTAGCTACCTCAGAACCACCGAGGATTCCTGCCACCTTAGTTCATTCTGTAGAATTAAGCAAGTGTTAGCTCAGAGTTTTAAGTGAGAGGCAGAATCTCAGGTCAACAGAAGACGGATCGGTTGAGATAAAAAGGCAGAAGAAAGGATGAGCCTGACAAGTTCGGGATGGACCAGTTCAGTCTGGCCAGAATAAATAGGACCAAAAAGGAAGTGAAGGCAGAAAGGCATCTGAGGTCAATTCATAGGAGGCCTTCGATGCCAGAATTTTTTTCGTCAGTAAGAGGGAGGATCAAAGTGACGTTTTAGGATGGTGAGGCCCCACAGTCTCCCAGCCCACGTGTTCCTCTTACGGCGTGGTGTGAATGCTTCCCATTCAGAGGTCCTGTGTCTCCTTGCCTTGCATCTGCGTGGGCCTGTGACTTACACTGGTCGGTCATAAAAGATGATATATTTCTGCCTTGTCCTCTTGGGATGGTCATTCTTAGAATGCAGAGAGGTATTCTGCCACAAGCCGAGACGAGGTCCCAGGATTACCTGCCAGGTATGTGAGTGAAGATTGCTCCAGAAAGTTTTAGTCCCCGTGAATTTCCCTCAACCATCAAATCTCCCTTAGTGCTCAAGTCTTCCCGACTGAGGGCCAAGCATTTGTAGAGCAGAGACAAGCCATCCCAGCGCCCGTCTGAATTTATACCTGCAGAATCCATGAGATAATAAAATGATTGAGATTTAAGCCTACGATTAGGGTAAGTTCTTGGTTAAATTGTCACACGGTAGTATATGTAGCTAGAGTTGTTATCTGCCTCTAGGACGGTGGCTGTAGGTTGGAGAGATTAAGGATAGGAATATCGGAACGTAGGGTTCTCTTGCAGTACAAGAGGGTTTAAGAGCCTGGACAGAAAAAGACACTGGCAAGAGCAGAGTCTCTCTTGTGCATGTGGTACTGATCCCCAAATCTAGGAATGGGTTTTCTCCTCATGGGTTGAAAGGACCAGAGACTGGCACTTGTAGAAATGCACTCATTCCAGCCGTTTATTAAGGGTGTGCTCTGAGGGTGAAATTCAAGATTCAGTTCAGTTTTTCCGGTCCCTAATTTCCTGAATGTCAAGCTTGATTAACAAACAAACAAAAAATGGCAGTGCCAGTCTGATTCAGTCAGTTTGATCTCAGGGTCTTAAGCTCGAGCCTCACTTTGGGAGTACAGATTGCTTTAAAAAATAAATAAAACAAAATCTTTAAGAAAAATACAATGCCTTAAATTGGGAAGTGTGAGTGCTTTCATGTAAGTGATCTCATTTGATCCCAACACAGTCGTGTTCACGCGCATGCGCTTGCATGGGGGGGTAGGAGGAGAGGGTTGGGACCCTGGCCCTCGCTGTCTCTGAGCAAATCCCTCATCTGAAAATGGGGATTAGAGGCGCCTGGATGGCTTAGTCGGTTTAGCACTGACTTTTGCTCAGGTCATGATCTCACAATTCGTGAGTTCGAGCCCCGTGCTGGGCTCTGTTCTGACAGCTCCGAGCCTGGAGCCTGCTTCAGATTCTGTGTCTCCCTCTCTCTCTGCACCTCCCCCGCTTACACTCTGTGTGTGTGTCTCTCTCTCAAATATAAACTTAAAAAAATTTTTTTTAATGGGGATTAATCATAGCACTACTTCTCTCATGGGTTTGTTATGGAGATAAAATGAGATAATGCATGTAAAATAATATGACATAGTAAGAAATACAGATTTAGTCTTCGTCCAGGTTCTGGCACAAAGCTTCTAGAACCCTTGTAATCTCCGGAATGGTAGGGGATAAACCCCTATCAACTACACACTAATAGGGCGACTGCAGAGGCAGGGAAGCAACAGCTATTCATATAGACTGAAAGGGACAGCTATTGAACAGGGGTTTGCATGGCAAGGGTTGTAGACTTGAGTCGTCTTAGAGAACGGATAGTTAGACCCACAAGAATAAGTAAACAGACACTTAATAAATCACACTGAAGGAGACGTGCAGAGAAATCTGTGAAGGAAACAGTGGTATCATTAACATCAAGTATACAGTGAACCACTGTTCACCAACATCACATTTTCTCTTTTTTTTTTTAATGTTTTTTTAATTTTTTAATTTTAATTTTGAGAGTGAGAGCATGAGTCAGGGAGGGGCAGAGAGAAAGAGGGAGACACAGAATCCAAAGCAGGCGCCAGGCGTCAGCACAGAGCCCGACACGGGGCTCGAACCCTCGTGACCTGAGCCAAAGTCGGACGCTCAACTGACTGAGCCCTCCAGGCGCCCCACCAACATCACATTTTCATATGTAAAGAGCCACAAATGAGACAGGTTTGGGGGACATCTTAGAGACTCTCTTAGTATCAGTCGAAAACTGACCGTTGTATTTGTGCCTCGGGAGTCATGGCCCTGCCTGCGTGTCCTCTCACCTCCTTGCAGGTCCGGTATCTTCCAGCATCGATCTCTAGAGTTCCAGCTTCAAGCGTCCTCTCAAATGCAGACTTTTTCTCAGGAACACCATCTGTGTTTCCTCCTAAGGCATCTTAGTCTCTGCCTTATCTCCTCCAACCTTTCTTTTAGCATACATGAATTTTGCAAATATTTTTTGAAACCATGGGGAAAGCACTGTATCGGGTGCAAAAGAAAAAAAAGACGGGAGACAAAAAATTGTTTCACAGTCTCTGCCCTCAAATAGCGCTTGGGCCACATGACTACGCAGCCATCATCTGTGATACCGAGTGATGTGCCGTGGAAAAGACAGTACAGGGTTCTAGAGACACAGAGCAATAGGAGAAGTCTTCGCAGAATTGGTGATATGACAGTGAGGCCTCTGTGCTACACTCGGTAATTTAAAGTGCGTGAACATGTCTACGTTTGTGTTCCTTTCAAAGTGTAAAACAGTCATTGATCTTGGGGCTGGAATACATACACCTTGAGAGATTGACTGAGTCAAAACATCACTCTGTGTTTTATACATGAGGCAAGCGAGACCCACAGAAAGACACGCTTGCTCAGGGGGCACTTTCTTAGATTTAAAAAGTGGTTGTGAGAGTCCTCGGAGGGTTCATGTGCACCGATCGGTTCTATCAATTCATTTTTCGCTGTGCAGGGAAATCCTTCATAGAATTAGATTTGGTCCTTCTGGGTTCTTCACCATCCAAGCTAATGTGAAATTTCGCCTAGTCACATGGCGATCCCAGAGTCGTAGGACCTGGCAGTTTGAAACCAGATTTCTTCTACAGCTTCCTGGCCCATGTCGAACATCTGCTGCAGGTGCTTCCACCCAGTTTTGGCAGTGATCATGAGATATTCTTTGTTCTCCGGGTGTAGCTGGCAAGAGTGTGCAGCTATGACGAGTGACTGACAAAAGCGACCGCACACGAGGAGGAACAAGGCGCCCCTCTCCACAGGTGTCAGTGGGATGACGCTCTCAAATCCGGCAAGGACGTGGCCTCCCACGTGTAGGGGACTCTTGCTCTCAATCATCATGTACATGATGGTGATGGCCACCTCAAACACATAGTAGCCGTAGCTCATGTCACCGAAGTCTAAAATCCCAGACACGTGATACGTGGCACCTTCAGGGGCTGACTTGATGGCCTCCACTAAAATGTTATGGTCATTAAGGTCTCCGTGATTGACACCTGAAAGGAGAAACATTAAGCCACGTGAAAACAGGTATTTAACCCCCAGTTCATTCTTCCCACTTCTCCTTTCTCGGGCATGGCCACTCAAGCAATGCGATGAGCAGTCAGAGGTACAGCTGAATCCTATTTTCCCTGAAATAAAATAATTTCCTCTGAAAAGGAAAAAAGCAGCTAAATTCGGTGGTTGAACTTGCCTTTGCTTCTGATCAGTACAAGGCCAGACGATGGAGGTTATAGTCACTGCGAACACCTGGTTCTGACTGTTAGCGTAAAGGGACAGGCAGAACCACCCCAAACCAGAAATGTTTAAAAACAATACATGTATGTTTGTATTATTATAAGAGGAGTCTAGGAGTGCCTGGATGGCTCAGTCAGTAGAGCATGCAACTCTTGATCTTGGGGTTGTGAGTTGAAGCCCCACATTGGGTGGAGAGATTAAACAATATTGGAGAAGAAGAAGGCGGAGGGAAGCGAGGAGGAGGAGGAGAAGCCGCCACCAAGAGTCCTAGAATGAACTAGATATGTCTATTTTAACTTAGGATTTCCAAAAAAATTTCTTATGACGGGGCACCTGGATGGCTCAGTTGGTTAAGCGTCTGACTCTTGATTTTGGCTCAGGTCACGATCTCACAGTTCATGTTCCTTCCAGGAATGCGCTGAGTTGCACTTCCCTGTTCCTCAAGATGTCGGTGTATGGCCATGTGACTTTTTGGTCATTGACATATGAACAGAAGTGATGTCACTTTAGGGCAGAGATTTAAGGGCCAGTGTACAGTGCCCTACATTCTTGCTCCCCATACTATAGCAATAGTCCAATTGGTGACAATCCCATCCATCTAAATCCCAAAGTGAGAATAGTAGAACAGAACTGTAGCCAACCCATGATAGGCATGCAGCCTGAGTTAGAACTAAACCTTTGTTTTTGTAGTCCACATGATTTGGGGGCTATTTGTTACTGCAGCATAGCCTTGCATAGCTGATACACAGTGTGGTATGGGAGGAGACCCAGGCAAATAGAACAGGGGAATAAAATGGAGCCCCAAAACATTTAGTTTATAGCAGAGGTGTACTGCAAAACAAAGAGAGGAAAGATGGCTTTTTTTTGAGAGAGAGAGAGAAAGGGGGCGAGTGAGGGGCAGAGAGAGAGAGAGAGAGAGAAGCGGGACTCACCTGAGGCAGGGCTCGTGTTTACCCAAAACGGGGCTCATGATCACCCCATGCAGGGCTCAAGCTCATGAACCATGACATCATGACCCGAGCAGAAGTCAGATACTTAACCAATTGAGCCACCCAGGTGCCCCAGAAAGATGGATTTTTTAAAAAAAAAAAACGTTTATTTATTTTTGAGACAGAGCATGAACAGGGGAGGGGCAGAGAGAGAGAGAGAGACACAATCTGAAACAGGCTCCAGGCTCTGAGCTGTCAGCACAGAGCCCGACACGGGGCTCGAACTCATGGACCGTGAGATCATGACCTGAGCCGAAGTCAGACACTTAACCGACCAAGCCACCCAGGCGCCCCAAAGATGGCTTTTTAATAAATGTTGGTGGAAAAAAATATCAGCCATGGGAAAAATTCACACCATATGTAAATTCCTGATGATTTATAGACCTATTATGAAATGCAAAAGCTATGACATTTTAGTAAGATCATATAGGAGAATATCTTCATGACCACAGGGTAGAGAAAAATTTCTACACAAGACACACAACACTAACCATAGAGTAAAAGATTGATGTATTTGAAACCAATAAATTAAGGATTGTTCATCAAAATATATCATAAAGAAAGTGAAAAGGCAACAGAATGGGACAAAATATTTGTAACACATATAACCACTGAAGGATTTGTATCCAGAAATCAATGAGAAAAAAATCCCAGTAGAAAAACTGGCAAAAGACTTGCATAGACACTTCACAAAAGGGTTTACCCAAACGGCCAATAAATAGGGAAATGTATAGTAAAACCCCAACAGGAAATCATCACAGGGGTGCCTGGGTGGCTTAGTTCGTAGAGCCTGCGACTCTTGATCTTGGGTCGTGAGTTCAAGCCCCACATTGGGCATGGAACCTACCTAAAAAAAAAAAAAAAATCATTACATTCATATCAGATGGGCGAAAAGTAAAACATCTGATGATACCAAGGGTGTAGAGCCATGAAAACTTTCATCCTCTGCCGGCAGTAGCATAAAGTCGACATACAACCACTTTGGAAAACAGTTTGACATTATCTCGTAAAGCTGCATATAGACATGTCCTATGACCCAGCAGTCCTACCCCAGGACCCATGACGTCACACACTCAGTAATCCAGATGAGAAATGAGGGTAGCCTGGAACAAGTGGTAGTAGTTAAGGTGGGGTAAAGTAGGTAAAAATGGGGCACATTTGAAGTTAGAGCTGGTAGAATTTGATCGGATGTGAGGCGTGAGAGAAAGAACAAAGTCAAGGCTGCCAAGTCCTAGGGTTGTGGTCAGACCAGCTAGTGAGTGGTGGGTACATTTAAATGAGACAAATATGAGTTGTGGGGACAGATTTGAGGGCAAATCAACTCTGTTTTCTTGCTACCACCTTGCATTGCATGTTTGATTTTTTTTTAAGTAGGCTGCACGCCCAGCATGGAGCCCATCATGGGGCTTGAACTCATGACCCTGAGATCAAGACCTGTGCTGAGATCAAGAGTCAGATGTTTAACTGACTGAGACACACAGGCGCCCCACCCCCTTGCATTATGTTTACATAAAGTAAACGCTATGGATTGAAATGTGACTGCCCCGCCGCTCCAACAATTCACATGTTGAAGCCCTACCCCCCAGTGTGGTGGTTATTGGAGATGGGGTCTTCAGGAGGTTGACAGGGGTGAGATGAGGTCATGAGGGTGGGGCCCTCATGATGGGATTTATGCCCTGATAAGAAGAGACACCACAGAGCATGCTTGACACAGAGAAAAGGTGGCTGTGAGCCAGGAAAGAAACTGCCCATGACGGCACCTCAGATTTCCAGCCTCCAGGACGGTGAGAAAAAAATTTCTGTTGTCTACGCCCCCTGGTACTTTGTTAACGCACCCCAAGCAGAGGCCACAAGGGACACGTACTGCCTAGGTTAGGCTTGCTAGAAATGCCCCTTACTTTCTTGTCCTTTGACTAAGGCTTCACGCTCAGTCAAGAGGCTGGTTACACCCTAGAGAAACTGTTCTCCGTGTCTATGAGGAGATATGGACTAGCGTGCTCACCAGAGCCCCGTGATGTAGCAGAAAAAAAAAAAGGGGAACCCACACAAAATTCTATTAACGAAAGAACAAACCAGGCTAAAAAAATTACAGTATGTTCGGGGAGCCTGGTGGCTCAGTTGGTTCGGCGTCTCGATTTTGGTTCAGGCCGTGATCTCACGGTTCAGGAGATGGAGCCCCGCGTCGGGCTCTGAGCTGACAGTGTCGAGCCTCTCTCCTCTCGCTCGGCCCCTCCCCTGCTCACACTCACCCTCCCTCAAAAATAACTAAGTAAAAATTACAGTACATTGAAATAAATGGTGGTACGTACATACTCTGGAATACTATTCGGCAGTTAACAACGGTGAACTAAATGAACTGGAACTACAGGTGTCAAGTGGATCAATCCAGAGACAACACTGAATAAGAAACGCAGGTTGCAGGGGCGCCTGGGTGGCTCGTCGGTTGAGCGTCAGACTTCGGCTCAGGTCCTGATCTCGCAGTTCGTGGGTTCGAGCCCCGCGTCGGGCTCTGTGCTGACAGCTCGGAGCCTAAAGCCTGCTTCCGATTCTGTGTCTCCCTCTCTCTCTGCCCCTCCCCTGCTCATGCTGTCTCCCTCTCTCTCAAAAATGAATAAACATTAAAAAAATAGTTAAACAAGATAAACTTTAAAGGTAAATAATATAAATAGCAAAAAAAAAAAAAAAATACTTATTCGATCAGAGGAATACTCACATTCTCGAAAATCACCTAACTTGGTCAGGACCTCGCCCTTGAACAGCTGAATGACCTGTGTGACGATCTCTCGGTTTCGGCTCTGGCCCAAGGCATACAGGTACTTCTCCAGAAGAGGAACGTTTTTCAGATTCCAAATGAAGTTTTCTCGACGAAGGCAACTTAACTTTGGGTGATGGAATTTCTAAATCAAAGGCAAGAAACTCTTTAGAGTCTGGACAGTCGGAGCGACCGCTACCTCGAGCTCCACAACCCACCTCCCCCCCCCCAGTGCTGGTCCCAGGAGCACACGGGAGGGGCGCCACACTCACCAACTCGCCCCATTTAATCCCCCCACAAAACAATGACTGCATATTTGCACAGGACCTTGTAGCTCTGAGGGCACGTGCCCATCTCGCTTCGCGCCCATGATGGTGTGTCAGGGATTAGCCACAGCCTACGGCAGGGCCAGAGGTGGATACAGAGAACCCTATTCTCCCCACATGACCTGCCGGCCCCTCATCACCTCTCTGACTTCACCTTCTGCTGCTCTTGCTGACTGTCCTCCAACCACCCTGGCCTCCCTGCGGTTGGAGAACACGCCAAGCACGGCTCCACCTCGCGGCCTCTGCGTGTGCTGTTCCCTCCTCGTGGGATACTCTTGCCCAGACCTCCGTTGGTCCAGGGTCTTCATTGCTACCAGCTCCTTACTCAAAAACCACCTTCTGTGGAAGGCACCCTGACCACTCCATCTAAAATGTCAGCCCTCTCTCCGATGCTTCAGATCCCTCTTCTCTGCTTGTTTTTTCTTCTTAAGGTGTGGCACGTATTGCTAACATCCACCATACTCCACCCTCGCGCCTGCCCGTCCTCCCTAGAGCGTAAGCTCCACAGAGAGGAGTTTTGTGCTTGGTCCCCACGCCTGGAACGGTGCCTGGTGCACAAAAGACACTGCTCAAGCAGTATTTGCCGAATAAATGAGCATTCTTACAATAGAAAATTCTAGAACTGCCAGGGCCTTTAGATTTTGACCACTCTATCTGAGGTTTGAAATGGCTTTGACCATCGTTGCACAAAAGGGGAAACTGAGGTTTGGAGCAGGATAATGAGTTACTAGTGGGGGGCTGAGGGAGGGCTGACCTGTCCCAGAGTGGGGGGGTCACCGGTGGAATAGTGTTTCTCCTGTGAGAAATACACTTTACATGACAACCCAGGATACTGCCAACACATAGAGAGGGGAAAAAAAGTCCATAAACAATACATAGACTACTATGTGTGAGATATTCTGGTGTTTCTCCATTCTATTCTATTTCTTTAAAAATGTCCCTCTAAATTCATTCTAACGTCCACTCTCGAGCCCTGGGGTTCCAAATCCTTCCCCTGATGTCCCCGCTTTCGCCACCACGTCCTTGAAGTAGCCTCGGTTTCAATACCTCGCACAGGAGGTACTTTTTACCCTTGAACGGTTCTGCCCTCTTCCTTCTGCTGAGCTAAACTGTCTCAGCAATAGCATCCCTGCCGTGGGCTGTCACTGGGACATCCGTGCCAACAGTGTCCCTGCCGTGGGGTCTCGCTGGGCCGTCTGGGGCCGTCTGGAACACGGTCAGTGCTTCTCCCACATGACTGTCTTCCATGTACTCCTGGACAGGGCTCCTCCCCCTCAGAGCCTTCTCTTCTGCAGAGTCAACCTTTCTGGTTCCTTCCGTGAGTCCTCACATGACAGGGTTTTGAATTCCTGACCACTGGTGTGTTAAGTGCCACTGCAGATCACAAAAATACTCTGCATAGTAAGCACTAAAACACTGTTAGAAGCTGTGCCTTCTGGGGGGCAGAACTGGAACTAAGAATGGAGATGATAGGGAAGAGAAAAAAATGTTCATTTTATGCCTTTCAGTACTGTGTGAAATTTCAACCATGCATATTTCTTACTTTCATTTTTTTAAGTTTATTTATTTTGAGAGAGAGAGAGAGAGAGAGAGAGAGAGAGAAAGTGCAAGCATGGGAAGGGCAGAGAGAAAGAGGAGAGAGAGAGAATCCCAAGCAGGCTCTGTGCTGTCAGCTTAGAACCTGACGTGGGGCTCGAATCCACGAGCCATGAGATCATGACCTGAGCCGAAACCAAGAGTTGGACGCCCAACTGACTGAGCCCCCCCAGGCACCCCTCTAACTTTCATTTTTAAAGAAAGTAAAATATAACACTCTTGCCGGGCTTCCAATGGAGCAACGGTCCACTCGGGAAGGCTCTGAGTCGGCTCCCAAACGGCGGCACTGTTAGCCATGCAGCCCACAGGAGGCCCTCTCGGCTCCGGCAGGAGAAGTGGGAGACCACCCGGAATCCAGGCCAGGAGTCAGTCACACACGGCTGGGTTTCAACAGGTTCTGCCACTTAACATCTCGGATCTGTTTCCTTGACGGTGAAATCAGAGTATCAACACCAGCCTCCCAATCGTCTCCGATAAACTAAGACGCGAAACAAATCAAGACCTCACACGTAGCGGGTGCTCAGCAAAGGTTTGTTGAACATGAATGTTGCAGCCAACGCGCCCGACTTCTCTGGGCTTTCTCTCCTGGCTCCTCGGTGCGCCACGCCGAGCTCCTGAGGGTTTCATCACTACTGCATTAAATGTAAACATCCCGACTGAAGGGCACAGATGGTTAGACTGGATAAAATAGCAAGACCCATGTACACACTGCTTGCAAGAAGGACTTGTAATATAGAGGCTGTGGGCATAAAGCAGCCAAGAATTTTTTCCACTCAGTCTCGGGAGATTGTAAATATCAAGTCTCTGGGACAGAGGGCATAAAAATCCCCTAAGTCTTATTGTTGGGGTGTTCCCAGCCCCGTCCCATCTCTTAGCTCCTGCTAAGTCTCCACCTTACTCTTCTCGCTAAAGCACCAGCCGGATGGAAAGAAACTGTGGGCAGAAGCAAGGAGTGACTCGGGCAGGCTGACCACAGTAGCCACAAGAGGGGCACAAGGTGAGCTCAGTGGAGGCTGCTCTGCTTCGTCTACGGCAAGAAGCCTTTGCCGGCACAGATCTCAGCACCCACCAGCCCCCATCTCTGATAGTTCTCCTAGTTCTCCCCCTCTTCATCCCTCCTGTCCTCTGCTCCGGGCTACAAAGGCCACCTCGTGACTGATGTCAGGGGAGAATGCTGCCTACTTGTGCGCGGGGCTGTGACCCAGCAGACACAGGTGCGAACCCACGTCTCGCTCAGCCCCTCCCTCTCCCACAGGCTTCACATTAAATCAATCACCAACTTGGCTCTGTCTCCAAAATATATCTTGAACCTTTCCTTCAAGCTTGAGAACTTCAAGCTCTCAATCCGCGTTTATCTGATTATTCATTAGCTTCCTAGATGCATTCCCTGCCTCCATTCTGGCTTTCTGCCAATCCATCCACCACACTGATCCACAGAGTGCTATAAACTAGAAATCTTTGCCTGTTTAAAAACCCTCCAAAGTCCCTAAACTCCTCAGTATCGTATATGCTGATGTATCTTATAATCTGACCACGGGATGTTTCCAACTTTATCTTCTGTCTCCCTCAGGCTTAACCCCTGTATTCCAAGCATAACGAATTACCAGAAGTTCTGGAACATGATCATTGTACCGGCATGGCTGTTCGCATGCTCTTTCCTCTAGCTAGAAAGCCCTCCTTCCTTCTTCTCTGACTGATGGGTTCCTAACTTTAAAGAACCAGCTCATAAATTGCTTCTTTTTTTTTTTAATCCAGTCCTCCTTGAATACCTGCTATGTGTTTCACACTGTTAGACAGCAAGGGAAAAAGATGACTAAGGCATAAACCAGAGGCACCTTGGTGGTTCAGTCGGTTGAGTGTCCGACTTCGGCTCAGGTCATGATCCCATGGTTCTGGGTTCGAGCCCCACGTCGGGCTCTGGGCTGACAGCTCGGAGCCTGGAGCCTGCTTCAGATTCTGTGTCTCCCCGTCTCTCTGCCCACCCCCTCAAAAATAAATAAACATTAAAAAAAATTTAAAAAAAACAATTAAAGCATAAACCATCTCTTAAGAAGCTCACTGCTTCTGGGACGTCTGCGTGGCTCAGTCGGTTGAGTGTCTGACTGATTTCAGCTCAGGTCATGATCCCAGCGTCATAGGATAGAGCCCTGCGTTGGGCTGCGTACTAAGCATGGACCCTGCTTGGGATTCTCTCTCTCTTCTTCTCTCTCTCTCTCTCTCTCTCTGCCCCACCCCCTGCTCACGTGTGCTCTCTCTCTCTAACAATAATAATAAAAAGAGAAGCTCACTGCTTCCCATGAACCATATGTAACAGGAAGTGCAAATATGCAATAATTACGATACCATATGTGGTAGACTGTTGTTCTGATGTCCCCTATGAATCATGCTTCCTTTATTCACACCCTATGTAGCTTCTCCCAGTTGACTTTGGGATTAGACATGTCACTTGCTTTGGCCAATGGGGCACTAGCTAGCATGATTCAAACTGTCTCAATAACTCAATAACAGGCTCAATAACTGTCTGTGAACTGGGATTTGTTCCCTCGGAGCACTCTCTCGGAAACCAGCAGCCATGTTGTAAAGACGCTCAGCCATCCTGAAGGATGAGACACCATGTGACAAGCAGAGGCCCCATGGAGGACTGAGCTCCCAGCTGGGTACAGCTGCATGAGTGACCCCAATCAATACCACGCAGAGCAGGAGATCCACTCAGTCAACCCATGGAAACATGACAAATAAGTCATTATTGTTTCAAGCCAGTAAGTTTGGGGATGACTTGTTACACAGCACTAGCTGACTGGAACATAGCCCAATAAGTACAGTGATAGAAGGATGTCCAAGTTCAGAAGTAGCAAGAGAAGGAAGTGGTCAATTATGCACAGCACGGGAAGAGAAAAGGTCAGGGGAGATTTCACAGACCTGGGCAGAAAGGAGCCTTACTGTCATAAAATTTATGCATCTAAGACCCTATTTCCTTCATCACAAACCTTAGGAGGCACCACACATAAAAAGGGAGTCTGACACTGGGTCTATCTTTTAAGTAAAATAAATCAAAACTAGGGGCACCTGGGTGGCTCAGTTGGTTAAGCATCCGACTTTGGCTCAGGTCATGATCTCACAGTTCATGAGTTTGAGCCCTGTGTCAGGCCCTGTGCTGACAGCTCAGAGCCTGGAGCCTGCTTCAGATTCTGTGTCTCCCTCTCTCTCTCTCTGCCCCTCCCTCACTTGTGCTCTCTCTCTATCTTAAAAAAAAAAAAAAAAAAAAAAAAAAAAATCAAAACTAAACAAAAAATTCTTATAAATAAGATAAAACCCCAAATCTTACCTCCAGTGTCTTATCCAATTTGCCAGCTAGCCTTCCAATTTCATACAGTAGCTGGGGGCTGATGGGAATCTCAGCTATAGGTCTTCCTGGGAGGTAAGTCAGCAGCCTCACCAAGTAGCTTGCGATTTCGGAGCCACTATCTAGAGGGATGGAAGGTTATATCCTGTCAACTATTCTCCAGAAAATGGACTTTCTGGCTTTGTAATTATTATCATAGAGAATAACAGAAATCACAGAGGAAGAGAAATGCATGAGCTAACCTAAAACCAGCCAGCAGGATTTTATGAAGCAGGACTGAGCAGATCGGTGCAAACAGAACAAACAAACCTCACAGCCCCGGAACCAGGCACTTACACACCAGCAGTGCTCCAGCCCCAGCTTTGCCGGCCTTGGCACTAAACATAAATTGCCTGGTCTGGCAAATGGACCTAAAACATGTTTTCATAAGTTTATAATTGAGGAAAGTGTGATATAGAGAAATGACAGTTTCAGAGGCTTCTTCAGGGGCAAACGGGGGGGAAAGCCTGTGTGCCGGGGCCTGGATGGGGCCTCACTTGTTTGGAGCCATGCAGATTATGACAGAATGGGTGATCGTATAAGAGGGAAATAATGGTCAAGATTTAACCTTTAACAAATTCCAGGGCTGAGCTGATTTCAGGCTGCTGCTTAGAGAACTCTACAGGTTCAGCTTAGAATTTTGGCAAAATTAGAGGGAAATGGGCCAGAGTCTCACAGACGAGGACTCCAGTCGTAGGAATATCAAGCAGTGGGTCCCAGGTTACATACACAGAAATGACAGAGCTGGGATCTAAAATCCCTGATTTCTAGTCCTGTGTTCTTTCTTCCACACCACAGCACCAAGATACACAGCTGGTCTGATGAATAAAAATCTTTCATTATTTTTCTGTTAAAAACAATTTCCCCTAACTCCACGTGTCCTTAGTGCCTCATCCATCAAGTCCTTCGTAAGGGGAGGAGTTACACCAGATCCCAGCCCTAACCACTCCGGAATCAGAGCCCCTGATCTGCACTTGGGTGATGCTGTGGCCTCCCCCAGCCACTGAACAAATAACCACATCCACACTGGGAGCTATAAACCTGTTCTTGATATTCCCACCTGTAGCCAAAATGCAGTAATGTACGTGCACAGGCGATGACGAGTGACGTGGTAATTTTTTACCTATGGACACAAGAGAGGTTAGGTTGTCTCCTTTAGTGCGACACACAGAGGCTGTTGGGAACCCAGCGGCTCTCAGAAACATGATGATGTGACTCTGAACTTCAATCAGCTCTGGAGTTTTGCTCGACTCAGTGTTGCTTATTTTGAGGACATACTCAGTCGGGCCATCTGTAGTGTCTTTGGTTCTTGAAACGCATACGTGGAAGTTTTGGTCATCGTAGCTAGGAAGTGGCTGGATCTTGGAAACTTTTAACCCAAATACCGATTCCACTAATGCAGAGGCTTGGGTTTCACTGAAAGCGGGCTTGGTGAGAGCCTGTGACTGAAGATCATCTCCACGTGACATCATGTCTAGAGAAAACAAAAAAACTAGAAAGAGACATATAATGAATATATTTAATGAAGTGATGTTTCTTAAGACAGACCAATAATGTTGCTCAATATTGATTCTATAGTTCTTATTATTTAAAAAATTTTTATTTTGATGTTTATTTATTTTTGAGAGAGAGAGAAACAGAGTGTGAGCAGGGGAGGGGCAGAGAGACAGGGAGACACAGAATCCGAAGCAGGCTCCAGGCTCCGAGCTGTCAGCACAGAGCCCGACGCGGGGCTTGAACCCACAAACCGTGAGATCATGACCTGAGCCAAAGTCGGACGCTTAACCGACTGAGTCACCCAGGTGCTCCAATATAGTTCTTATTATTAATTTTCACTCATAAAGTTAAAAATCACATCAGCAAATGAGATAAAGAAGTGGGCGTTTTGGCAGGTGAATAAATTTCCTTGCACCACAAATTACTTTTAAACTCACCTTGCAAACAGAAGGTATGTTTCCAGGGACAGAATACAGATGAGGAAAGCGCCTGGTATCACCTCATCCAATTCCTGCTCTGCTCCCCCACTTTATTTATGGGGAGATTTGGGTCCTGGGAGGTGAGAGGCCTCACCCAAAGTGACATACGATGTAACAGTAAGGACTCGGCTCTTGACACTCCTAAGCCAGGGTTTTGTCCCTTTGACTATGTTGCCATCAGTTTGGGGCTAAAATATAAACTGAAACACGGCGGTCTTACTCTCCTAGCCCCACTTTGAATTCTAAGGCTCACCCTCCAGCTTACCACGCATGCTCCCGGTACGCAAGTGTGGGCTGGCGCGCAGAGCATCATGGGAGGCACAGGTGGCGATGTGAAAGCGCGCCTAGCGGGCTCTGTAACCCCAGAAAAGTTAAGTCTGGCTTACAAATATCTGAACAATAAAAAACTTAAGAGCTATTCAAAACAGCAGGTTATAAGGCAGTAAGTAATAAACGGAGGGTGCCAAAGAAACCCTGGGTTAAGTACAAACCTGACGTGTCTGAATTAACACTGAATGACTCCATTTACCTTAACTCGTAAAGAATACATTTTCTACGGCTAAGAGGAATAAGGGCTTGAAATAAAAATGTTACGTGGGGCACCCGGCTGGCTCTGTCAGTGGCGCGTGTGACTCTTGATCTCGGGGTTATAGGTTTGAGCCCCACGTTGAGGGGGGAGGTGAGTAGAGATCACTTAAAAATAAAATCTAGGGGCGCCTGGGTGGCTCGGTCGGTTAAGCGTCCGACTTCGGCTCAGGTCATGATCTCGCGGTCCGTGAGTTCAAGCCCCGCGTCGGGCTCTCTGCTGACAGCTCAGAGCCTGGAGCCTGTTTCGGATTCTGTGTCTCCCTCTCTCTGACCCTCCCCCATTCATGCTCGCTCTCTCTCTGTCTCAAAAATAAATAAACATTAAAAAAAAAATTAAAAAAAAAATAAAATAAAATAAAAAATAAATAAAATCTAGAGTGGGGGCGCCTGGGTGGCTCAGTCTGTTAAGCGTCAGACTTCGGCTCAGGTCACGATCTCACGGTCTGTTGGGTTCCAGCCCCGCTTCGGGCTCTATGCTGAAAGTTCAGACCCAGGTGCCTGCTTTGGATTCTGTGTTTCCCTCTCTCTCTCTGCCCCTCCTCTGCTTGCACTCTGTCTCTCTCAAAAATAAATAAACATTAAAAATTTTTTTTTACTTAAAAAATAAAATAAAATCTAGGGGCACCTGGGTGGCTGTCGGTTGACTGTCCAATCCTGATTCTGGCTCAGGTCATGATCTTACGTTTCATGAGTTTGAGCCCCACATCAAGCACTGTGCTGACAGTTTGGACCTGGTTGGGATTCTCCCTCCTTCCCTCTCTCTCTGCCCCTCCCCAACTCTCAATGTCTCTGTCTCTCTCAAAATAAATAAATAAAACTTAAAAAAAAAAAAAATCCTGGGATCCCTAGGTGGCTCAGTCGGTTAAGTAGCCAGCTTTGGCTCAGGTCGTGATATAGTTTGTGGGTTCGAGCCCCACATCGTGCTCTGTGCGACTGCTCAGAGCCTGGAGCCTGCTTCAGATTCTGTGTCTCCCTCTCTCTCTGCCCTTCTCCCGTTCATGCTCTCTCTCTCTCTCTCTCTCTCTCTCTCTCTCAAAAATCAATAAACATTTTTTAAAAATTAAAAAAAAAAGAAATCCTTTAAATTCTAAAAAAAAAAATTATGGGCAGTTACGTAAAATGAAGTTACAACTGAGTCTCTAAAAATGGTGTATGAAATTAATATATGATAGAGATTTGGAGGAGAGAGAACTGATACAGCCTGAGGAAGACATTCTTGACAATAGGGATCTGAACTGAGCTACTGAGTATGACTTGGGCAGACAGGATGGGGGAGAGTGTTTTCTTCTCCTTGCCGACACGGCCCTCTGCTCACACGCCCGGCACCCCCAAAGCATCTAGTGACACAGATACAGCGATGTGGGGCTTCTGAACACACTTCAAGGGCCAAGTAGTTAGGGTCCTTGTAACCTCACTCCCCTCTTTTTATAAAATAGTTTTATTTCAATCCTCCCTTCGTACTAAGTTGTAAATAATTAATAACATATTGGGGTAGGTTGCATTTTAGGGCACGATTCCGACTTGTTCAAGGGATGTAGTGTCATATAAAAAGAATCTCATGAACAGTTAGCTCTTATTGATAGAAATAAGAAGCTGTTGCTTCTGGCAGGGAGGTGGCAGGAGAAAACTTTCTGGAGGAAAATGTCTATATTTTTACTGTGCTTTGGTTACATGGGTGTATACATTTGTCAAAACTTAGTTTAAAACTTAAGTGAGCGTAAGATCTGTGAATCTCACCAAATGTAAATTTACATGAAAAAAAAAAAAAAAAAAAAAAAGCCTGTGTGAGAAACTGGCTAGGAAGAGGGTTGAAGGGGCGTCTTAGAGCTTTCTCAGAGTCCCCAAATCACCATACGCCTGTTAGTGTGCAATCACTTCAGATCTATGAAACCCAAAGCCCAGCCCACCGCAGTGAGGACAGCGAGGTAAAATTCAGGGAGGCACACACAGGATGTGACCCCTTCCTGCCTCAGCCCAACACTGTTGCCTGATGACTCCAGCGATAACAGGAATATTCGTCTAACATGCCATTCCCCTCCGCGTCCCCGCCTTCCTCGACCCTCTTTCCCGCACTGATTTCTCCCACCTCCAAGCCTGACCCAGCTGCTCAGTTTCCACCACCTGTTATAGTTCCTACGGTCTTGCTAATCACTTCTCATGTTTACTTTCTGACCAGAATATTTGCTTTCAGATTTTGTTCACTAAAGATGTTGTAAAAACTCCTGAATGGGGTTTCGAAACTTAATCTTTGCACCTGAAACCTCTGGGAACCAATATATCCTACCACACTGCATTTGAGCTTTAAAACTACATGAGATTTTGAAATTCCGGACGAAACAGGGGAGTTATTCTGCATTTTCCCTCCTCTCCAGACGTTACCCCAGCGCGCCCTGCACACACCCCCTCCGATTCCTTCTGCGCTGTCCTCGCGCCAGGCCCCGTGCAGGTCTGCACCCCAGCTCCCAGCCCAGCCCCACAGCGCGCCGCCGGGGATTCCGGTGGTCTTCCCGCTGCGGCAGGGGACTGGTGGGGGGGCGCCGAGGACGCGGAGGGGACGAGGAGGAAGGGGCTGCAGCCGCGGACCCCGCCCCTCCGCCAGGGCGCCCCCGGAGCCCCCAGTGCACCCCCAGGCCGGTGGCTCGGCCCAGACCCCTGCCCTCCCCGGTCGGCTCACCCGCAGCGACCCCGGGTCCCGAGAGGACACAGCTGACCCGCACCCAGCAGTCCGGAGTCGGCCCCGGCCGGCGCGAGCCTGCAAACCCCAACTTCTGATTGGCGCCTCGCCATCCCCCTCCGCCAGTCAGTACACAGTGCTGGGGGGCGGGTCCGCCACGCCCCGGCCCGCGAGATCCGGCTTCTGATTGGCCCCTCGCGATCCCCCTCCGCCAGTCAGCGCAGAGTGCTGGGGGGCGAGGCTCGGCCGCCGTCCGCACCGCCCCGGCCCGCGAGATTCGGCTTCTGGATTGGCTCTCCGCAGCTCTGTCCCGCCTTCCCTCGGTGGTGACCCCACTCAGAATCCGTCTACCTCTCACAGAACGGCACCTCTTGTTTCTGATTGGCTTTTGTGGATTCCGCCCCGCCCCCTTTCTGCCCCGGAAGAGCACCTCGCGGTTGGGTCGAGTCCCTCCGCGGCTCAGAGCGCCGTTTCCACCAGACTTCGGGGGTAATCTGCCTTCCCTCGCCTCGGCCTCCGTCCAGCTGCCGCCGGAGTCCGTTCCCGCGCGGCCCGAAGTTACCTCCCTAGTGCCGCGGGCCCACGCGCCCCTCCGCCGCGCGCCGACCTCACCTCCGGCTGGACTCGGGCCGCGGCTCCAACTTGCACTCGCTCCCAGGCCGGCGGGCCGAGCAGCAGATGGAGGGGGCGAGAGGGCGGTCCCCGGCTTCCCGCGGCTGGGCCCAGGTCGGGCCTGAATCCCCTGCAGGAAACCGCCGTGTGCCCGCGGAGTGGGGATCCCGGTGGTCGGGGGCGCCAGGCAGGACTTCTCGGTGGGTCAGAGCTCTGGCCTGCGGCGCGGCCTCCGTGGTTCTATGCCCCCTCTTGCTCCCTGCGGGTACCGCACCCCTCCCCGTGCGGGTACAGCATCATCCCCCCTCCCCCGTGTAGGTACTGCACCCCCACTTTGGGTACAGCACCTCTCCTCTGTGCGCCTACAGCATCCCCCGTGCAGGTAATGCACCGCTGCCCTGTGCGGGTACAGCACCCCGCCCCCACCCCGTGTGGGATGAGGGATGGGGATGAAGACTGAACCGCCAGAAAATGGGGACAGATTTAGAGTCAGGGCTACTAGCTCCACAATGGCCTCCTTTCCACCCACAGTGTCTTCTTTAGAAACACTGTTATTTTGTCATTTGCCCTTTCATTTTGGGGCTTGAACTCACAACCCCAGGATCAAAAGTTGAATGCTCTAGGGACTGAGCCAGGCAGGTGCCCCCGCCCTTTCATTTTAAATGAGCATCTTTGTCTTTAATAAATCCTCATACATAAATCTTTTGTGCATTTCCATTTATGTCCTTGAAATACCCTGCTCGGTCCTATCACTGGGTCTAAGAGAATGAACATTTCTAAGGCTTTTCATATATGCTGCCAAGTCATGTTTGTCCTCAAAATGCCAGTACTGGATATCATAATGTAAAAATCTCCACCAGTCTACTAAATGTCATGTCAATGTTGGATGAACAATGTTTTTCGTCTCCACCTGGCCACCTGGGACACTTAAGTAGTGGCTCTTAGAGTTCAGTGATCAAAACTTAGAAGGAACAGAATGAACAATCTAGGCTGAGATTGCAGCCACGATTTTGTATCATAAGATGTCCTGTCACACATAATAGCCGTTTATGAAACTTTCTTTACAGTATATTGCAGGTTGTTAAAAATGTTCAAAACTCAGTGACCCCACAATCGTCACCACACAGTCACATTTTGTGGGGATTATGTAATACAGCTGCTTTTGCAATACATGTTCCAATTTTGAAGTACACTGAACACAAGCCTAACGGTTTGGTATTTTGAAAAATTATCAAACAACTCACATCAAACCAAAACAAATAGGCTGGAGCTACACTAATTTATAATTTAAAACCTGGACTGGCACCAAGTGGAAACTGGCAACAGAGGCACACTGTGAGACTCCCTTTGTGCTCTAGTATCCAAACCTCCAGCCCGTGCCTGTGTGGGATGAGCCTTTGTAATGCAAACTTCACAGAACGGTGAATTGGAATCTTCAGAACATCTCTAATCATGTGCCAATCTTGGTTCCCGAACACCAGATCTTAATAAAGTTGACTCACTCACTTGGGTTGCTATATTAAGAGTGGTAGCAAGGGCAGGTTATTTTTATTTTTTTTAATTTTTTTTTTTCATTTTTTAAAATTTACATCCAAATTAGTTAGCATCTAGTGCAGCAATGATTTCAGGAGCAGATTCCTTAATGCCCCTTCCCCATTTAGCCCATCCCCCCTCCCACCACCCCTCCAGCAACCCTGTTTATTCTCCGTATTTGAGTCTCTTCTGTTTTGTCCCACTCCCTGTTGTTATATTATTTTTGTTTCCCTTCCTTTATGTTCATCTGTTCTGTCTTAAAGTCCTCATATGAGTGAAGTCATATATTTGTCTTTCTCCGACTAATTTTGCTTAGCACAATACCCTCCAGTTCCATCCACGTGGTTGCAAATAGCAAGATTTCATTCTTTTTGACTGCCGAGTAATACTCCATGGTATATATACACCACATCTTTATCCGTTCATCCCTCGATGGATATTTGGGCTCTTTCCATACTTCGGCTATTGTTGATAGTGCTGCTATAAACATGGGGGTGCATGTGTAAGGGCAGGTATTTTTAGACCAGTGGGCAGCTGACCATATTTACAAAACATCGCTCCGGGACAGAGGCCCACGGCCCTGGCTCCCAGCTCTGGATGACCTGATTCACGGGTCACTAACGAGCGGCCAGCAGAGGGAAGAGGTGTCACCGTCAGCTGACCCTAACATAGAAGCCGATGAAAACACAGCATCTCCATCCTGCATCAAGAGAAAGCCATTTCTGGGGCACCTGGGTGGTTCAGTCTGTTAAGGGTCCGACTTTGGCTCAGGTCACGATTTCACGGTTCGTGGGTTTGAGCCCCGAGGTGGGCTCTGTGCTGACAGCTCAGAGCCTGGAACCTGCTTCAGATTCTCTGTCCCCCTTCCTCTCTGCCCCTGCCCTGCTTGCACTCTCTGAAAAATAAACATTAAAAAAAAAAAGCCATTTCCTCCTATAATACAGTTTATAGCATGAGACCACCAATTCAGTCCTAAGCTTTCACTTTAACATAAAATACCTCCATAATGAAAGATGTATAGCATGAAAGTTATGTGCAGAGGTCCGACTCCTTCACTGCTATGTATTTAATGTTTACTTCATACATGAAGTGCTTTATGAGGCATAGACGAATCAGGGAGAACCAGAATCGGTAGGTTTAAGTTACATTTTCAGCTTGATATCAAGACTCAGTCAACAGGACAGGGTTGCTTAGCACAGCGGACAGTCTCCACCTCATGAATGTTCAAGAGCAGGTTGCCCAGCTGGCTGTCACCTGTAGAAGGGATCCTGCTGCCATTCAGAGTGCAGGCTTCTCAAGTATAAAATGGGATTCCATGAACTTATGTACCTGTTGAACAACCCCCAGATCGAGTTCAACTTCACCGATTGTTCCCACTGGCGGGCTATGCCCACCGCACACTGTCACCTTTTCATTCTCCTTGGCCCCAGACTAGAAAGGGAGGCTGGACAGAGGGACAAGGACGACCGTGGCTCACGCTCTGGCAGCCACACTGGGAATGACTAACGTTTAGGGAACATCCTCAAAGAGGAATTTCTGGATGCCATCCTATTTAAGTTATGGTGTTTTAGTTTTAATCACCACAAAACATTTTATAACGAGATGTGATAATACAATTTTCTTTATTAAAAATAATTTACAGCATCAATAACATATACACAATTGTCATCAACTGAACTTTGCCTCCAATATATTTTTATACAATACTTAACATTATTGAATTTAAAACTGTTACACTGTTTTGTTGGCTTTAAATAATAGACAATGATTTATAGTTACTTGAGATACGTGGTTTCATAGCCATATATGTAAAATTGATAGAAACATCGGCACTATCACACTTCAGGGGAAAAAGCCACTAACAGAGCCTAAATCTCTCCCCCTCTTTATTACTCCAAATCAAACTAAGACAGAGTCAACACCCAGCATCTCAGTACCTTCTCCTAAACCTAAAGGCAAAAGACAGATGTCTTTTAAAACCACAGTAAGACATCAGGTCCTAGAGTCGCGTCATCCTGTCACCCACCACCGGGAAGGCGAATTCACGCGACACGGTCACCACGTGCTGGCACCCTCTGCTCTGGCTTCCTCTTAGCTACGTGCACTCTGCCTTTGGAGCCAGGAGGTCAGCTGCCCAGCAAACACTGAGTCGCCGAGGCGACTGGCATCCCTCTCATTCAAGTGTCAGCCTAGAGGCAAAAGAGGTAACAGCAACCACCGTCACCCTGGAACCTTTCCAGCTGTGATAATGGCCAACTCCATGGCTGGACGGGAACCCCCACGCACTTTGCTGCACAGGAACAACGACCACTGAAGGCAGGAAGTATGGCAATGGCAGGTGGCGTCATTTTTTAAAAGATGAAAACAATGCTGCTATTGGCAATACCTTTGAAATTGTACTTTAACTTACAACATTAATTTGCTGCTCTCGTGTGCCTATTATGCTTCCTTGCCACAACACTGTGCATTTTTTTAAACAAAATTACTCAAAGGTAGTCAACAAAGGAGGTAAATGAAACAACAAAAGCCAATAGATGTCACATCTTCGCCAACAGAGGATGTGGCCAGAGGCAGGACCACAGGGGGCACAGCCGGACTCTGTGCTGAAGGTGGCCGCGCTCCAGAGCCTTCTGCCCGCCGCACGCTGGCGAGGGGCTGAGAGCCCGGACTAGGCGGGCTGGAAAGTGACCGCTCAGTTCACAGTGACCACCTGTGTCATCGTGACCTTGTGTCTCGGCTGCTGCCGATAACATCCAGGCCTCTGCCCACAGCTACGTGATACAGCCCGGCTGAAAAATGACACAGAGGTGTCTCCACGGTCTGGAGTCACCACTTCTTCCAAGCATGTAACAGGTACTTTAACATTCGACGTGTAAACCCTCCCTTCCTAATTCATGTTTTCAGGTAAATTAAAAACACATGCACCGACAGATACACAGGCATAATAAAATATCACGAACACAGTATGAAAGTACCAAAGAAAAACAGTTATAAAAATTTAAATAAAGAAGAAAAATCATTCTGTCGGACTCCAGTCCATGTAATTGTCTACAATCTGCAGAATATTTTGAAAAGATTTCGACTGTGTGATTGTTCGTGTGCAAAGCTCTCCATGGTCACACCCGGCCTGGCGGTTTCGGCACCCTATTAACACGGCTCCTCCCGTCTGACAGGAGCCGCCCCCGAGCCCCAGCGGCCTCACTGGGTCAGAAGAAGAGCCCCATGTAAAAAAACACCTCTACAATTAAACTTTCGCCTGCTAGGTTCAGTTTCTTAATTTAAAAAAAGGCATAGGACTTTCTAGAATTAATTACCCAACATTTTTCTTAAAAGTGGCCAAATGTCTTGTTGACAGAACACTTGCTGTGGCAAACAGACACGTACAGAGAGAAAACGGGATATTCAGACAGCAACAATTTAAGTGTTTTATCCTGATAGTCAGCTTTGGTTAAAACAAAAACATAATTAATAGAATCATGCATCCCAGATAAAATAAGGATTCAAAAAGACACAAAACCAATTTAAATAATTAAGAAATAACCAACATTTAAAATATTCTTAGGAGTTGAGCAACCATATAATTTAGGGTGGATAATTTAAAAGTCTAGAGGAAATAATTTCAGCATTTAACGATTAAGTAAAGTTCTCTTTAACAACTACAAGAGTGTGGAATTTTGGTTAATGATACCTAAAATAATAGGTTATAGGAAGTAACAGTGTCACAAAAAGTGAGCGAAATAATCTAATCCAATTAATATAATACCATCTGAGGCCGGCCAGAGGGTCACAGGAGCAAATTACTGAACGGTATGTGATCTGTATTTTCGCCGGTAACACGTGATGCTATACAACCAGCTCTGTCTCCGGGCCTGGAGGAACCCTTGGTAACACCGGACAGGGTGATCTGGTCAGGGACAGGTTCTGTCCCTTGTGGTTCGACTGGGACTAGGATAACCCTGCCTTATAGTACAAACATGAATGCCAACTATGTCCAGTTCAATTCTGAAAAGGAATTAATATATCTGAAAGTCCATTTATGATCAGATTCCAATTTCCACAATTTTAGAGTCTAATCTGGCTTCTTACATTTCAACCCGCTGGTCTTAAACCAACAAACAGTAGTACACAGTTTTGTAGGTGCAAAACTAAACAAACAACTTCAGGAAGGTTATTCATATAAGAATCTTCAACACAAATTCAAATTCTGCCTTTATTTACAAAATGGTCTGATAAAATACCCCCGTACTTACAGCCTCTCCCACAGCACACCTCACACGTTGATTTTAGCAATGTTAATAGCACCATTCGTATATTATTTAAAATCAGAAAGATTTCATTTCAGTCACTATGTTGATTCATAATCATTTACACCCACGGTGAGATCGGGGAGCGCACGGGACCGTCTGCGGCTCCACGGCCAGGATTCCTGGATCCAGCACAAAAGGCTTTTTGTATTTGCAGTTACCAGTTCGGAAAGGTATCTGTGTTGAGTAGATACTATGAGAATTTTCGTGCCACAAAGTTTAATAATCCTCCATGTTTGTATAAGGTTACTTCCACATCATTTTCAAACGAAGCAATCACGCCGAATACTTTTCCAGTGCTTGTCTTTAAACAAACAGAAACATCTCGTATGAGCGGTGAAACCTTCCCCGTGTCCCTCAGACCAGCTGTCCTCACATTCAATGACTATACCTGCCAGACTCTGTCTGAGAAACCTCCTGCCTGGAAAAGACCTGACATATCTAGCCACGGGCTTCATGGCCAAGTAGAAAATCAGGTCATCTTACCCATATTTCTAAATGACAGTTACCGTATCATCCAGAACACCCAAATGACGTAGATTTTTACTTATAACTCGAGAAATGTTACTGTTTATTTTATTTTTGAGAGAGAGACAGAAACAGAATGTGAGCAGGGGAGGGGCAGAGAGAGAGGGAGACACAGAACCCGAAGCAGGCTCCAGGCTCCAGGCTCCGAGCTGTCAGCACAGAGCCCGACGCGGGGCTCGAACTCACGAGCCTCGAGATCATGACTTGAGTGGCTACTTAACTGACTGAGCCCCCCCAGGTGCCCCATTCATCGACATTTTATATTAAATATTCGTTGCATGTTACATCGGCCACTTTTCTTTTTTTCTTACTTGTAAGGTCTGTGTTTCTCTAACCCTGAACACTCAACTCTGGCTTCTCCTGCAGCCACGTATAAGCCTGGATTAAAAGCAGATCAGGACCGGGGCGCCTGGGTGGCTCAGTTAAGCGTCTGACTCTTGACTTTGGCTCAGGTCATGATCTCACGGTTCATGAGTTCAAGCCCCGTGTCAGGCTCTGCTCTGTGAGGAGCCTGCTTGGGATTCTCTTTCCTTCTCTCTCTGCCCCATCCCCATTCACACACTCTCTCTCAAAATAAATAAACAAACTTGAAAACAATTAAAAAAACAGATCAAGACAGAAAGAGCGGACAACCAAGAAAAGGGAGCGGGCACGTGTAACTGGAAGCCCGTGTGTCTCTTTTTTTTCTGGACCGTCTAGTGCTTTCTATTTTTCCTCATAGAGTACCAACTACATTAGCGTGGGTCTGAATAAACAGGAAACAGTCATCTTAAACTACAATTTATGCTGACATTAGTATTCAATACACAATGATTGTTTTTATTCAATTTACAACCATCTAGTTACGTATACACCACGCAATCACATACTTGAGGATCGTAGAGATACCTTTATATTTAACGTAACTCCAGGAGATAGTTCTTCAGGAAACGTTAAAGAAAATGTTTCTCTGCCAGAGAGGCCCAAGGAATCTGCATTTTCTCCCGGAAGGAACTGAAGCGGAGCTATGCCAACTCCAATCAAGTGGTCTTTGTGAATTTTTTCATAACTTTCAGCCAAAACAGCTTTCACACCCTGTAACAAATGTGCATTTTATTTCTTCCAATCATCTCTTGAACATTGCCTTCTTGGAGCATTTTAAAGGGAAAAAAATTCTACCTGTAGCCTATGAAACTTTCTTAACCGAACACTGCATACTAAAGGCCAGTAATGTATGAAAGTATTTACAGATTTTTCTGTCTCTTTAAGTAGCTCCCTAACTTCTACCCACCCCTCTGCCTCTCCAGGGCTGAGCTCGGCCATCATCGACCAGAGCGAGAGCCCTGCAGCGGGGCGGCTGCTGGGACTCCGACAGGGCTCAGGAGGGTCTGTTTGATCCTGGCAGACCCCACGTGCACGCTCCCCAGCACTGGCTCTTAAACGGCCCCTAGAACACAGGGGTGCACAAGGACGTCCCCACAGCAACAAGGAAACCGGGTGCGTAAATTCTGAACATGCTTAGAAGTCACAGTTAAGTGACTCGTTGAAACCACAGAAATCATCAAGTGTAACATTTAGAGAGTGACATTGATAAGGCTCAAGTCCATTTTCAACAACTAAAAACCTATTCTCTGGAGAAAATAAGCCGGAGAGGCTCTAGCTCCAAGTTGCCCAACTTTTCCACCGCTGTCCTCCTAAGGAGCGCCTCACGGATGCCCACCCCCAGCCGTGACCTCCTCCTCGCCGCCGTGGCTTGAACGCCACAATCACAGCCCGTGGATCTGTTTAAGAACCATGTGTACACCGGGGCTTTCCACACAGGAGGAGTACAGTTCCCACCCCTCTGTGGCTGCTGTCACCCTGTGGAGAACAGGTGTCCTGGACTGAGGGGCACCGGGCACCGGGGCAGGGGTGAGAACAGCATCAGAAACGGGAATCAGCTGGAAATCTGTGCCCAGAGTGCTGCTCCTTCTTCGGGAAAACTGGCCTCAGAGAGAACACCTGCAGGTACGGACATACGAGGCTCTCCCAAGGAATCCAACCATCTATGCCAAGGCCCGACAACTGACAAAACCCAGCCCGCACCCCCAGCTTGTAATCAGTGTTTCAATGTCTGACCGAAGAGACAGCCTAGGATCAAATACGAGGAAAGCCTCCAACAAAGAAAATGATGATAAAAGATTTCTGAAAAAAAGGAACCTGTGCTTATAATTAATATTCATATTAGTTATAATTAGTATCTCAGAAAGATAAGACAATTGGGCTCATTCCTACAACTATGAGTATTCACATTTTTAGGGGGGAAAGTAAAGATTCAAGAAGAATGAAGTGCGCGTGACCATGACAGCTATGAGGGCTGTCCTGACCGCCTCTGTGCGCGAGAGCCGGGTAGAAAGCACCTGTCCGGACCATCCTCTCCAGCGGACCCCCATCTGTGTTTTGGCAAAGACACAGGTGCATGAGAAATGCCCTCCTGGCAGGCAGCCAGGTGCCATCATCTCCTACTAGTAAAACCGGGCCACTTGGCCCACTGTCTGAGTCTGTAAATGGAAAGGGGGCCCGTAAACTAGCAGTGGGCACACGTAATCCGTTACAGAGCACCCACCAGTTTCAGACCGGATCTCCTTTCCCTCTACCACACCGACTTCTTCAGTAAGCTTGATACAGGAGTATTACAATGCAACCAGGTTGAGTACAAAGTGATTACTTAAAAAACCCCATGAATATGAGATCCAAATAAGCATGAGAAATCCAAATGAGCAAAATATACTTTGATAGTATGTTACTGACAAAAGGGAACATCTGAAACTCAAGTTTAAGAAAATAAAACTTAAGGGGCACCTGGGTGGCTCAGTTGGTCAAGCGTCCAACTTCAGCACAGGTCATGATCTCACGGTTCATTGGTTCAAGCCCCACGTCAGGCTCTGTGCTGACAGCTCAGAGCCTGCTTGGGATTCTCCCACCCTCCGTCCCTCCCCCGCTTGCACTCTGTCTTCAAAAATAAATAAATAAACTTAAAAAAAAAAAAAAAAAAAAAGATAAAAGTAAGAATCAATACCAGCAAATATGGTCCTTTGGCAGCCCAGTCTCTTGAATTTCCTGAACCATATTTCTTTCCTGCTAAAATAATCAGCGGGACACCTTCTTTCTGGTACAGCTCTGCCGCCTCAAACACATCTAGCTGTTTAGAACAAACACAAAAATCTGTAACACAAATTCGGATCTAGTTAGCAAGCAGTTGCCTAGATGCTTTGTAAACGTCCTTACCGTCTGTCCCGATGGAAAATGAACTGTTTTGGGAGCCGGTTTCCCAATGAACTTATTGAACAGCTTGATGTTTGCAAAAGTGCCTCTCGTCATGACCGCGTCATTGCCCCTCCGGGCTCCATAGGAGTTGAACTCACGAGGAGTAAGGCTACAAGAGAGTCGTGAAGTGGGTTTCATTCCAGATGGGAAATAATCACACGTTACTGATTTTTAAAACTTACTCAAAAACACTTCTTTTATGATGGAAAATTTCAAGCGTGTGCACAAGTAGAGAAAACAGCACGGTGAATGCCCAGCTGCCCATCATCAAACTATAGCAACCAACCCACTCTCCCCGTCTCCTCTATGATCATCCCCTATTAGACTATTTTGAAGCAAACTCATGTAACGTATATTAACACTATATACCTCACTATTTTTCTTTAAAATATATGAACTCTCAAAAAATATTACTCAATACCAAAAAAAATAGCACAATTTCTTAATATCAATCAACAGCCAGTCAATATTCCAAATGCCTCCAAATCTGGAATCAACCATTTCTCCAAAAAACGGTGGCTTGTATTGGCTTCCCTGCTGAGAACAGAGCACTCCTATGAAACCTCGCCTAAGTCGAAATGGTGTAAAGGAAGATTATCCACCTCCTTCCAGAAATTCACATTGTGCTGCTCTGCTTTTACCAAAGACCTACATGGTATGTGGGTGGTAACGGCCTTTCCCCGTAAAAGCAAAAACCTTTAGATTTCTTTCAGTTAGAGAAAACCGGTACTACCATCGGTCCTTCATACAAGCGAAGTGCAACGCCAGCTTGCAGGCAGCGGGGACAGCGACACTAGGAAGCAGCAGACACCGTAACCTGGTCGCTATGGGTTTTCATTGCTGCTGGACTGGTCACAACACACGTGACCTTCTAGACACAAGAAACGACTCAGTATAAGGAACAACCAGCAACCGACTTTTAGGAGTCTCTAACCTGGTTTCTTATGTAAAGGCAATATGTTTTGTAAACCCGTACATTTAAATTTCTTACTTCAAAATAGAGATGATGAGAGTTTCGAAGGATCTTAAAAACAACTCTAACTGATGAGAACTATTGGATTAAATGTACTGACAAACTCATACCAGAAACTAAAAAACACGTAAAAGTTATGTATCTGCGAAGAGTGGGGACTTTCTTTTGGTGGATGCTATGTCACAATTGTGACCAAGACAGAAATGACGACCAAAAAATATTTAAAAACTTGTATTTCACACCACTATAAATAAAAGCCATGTGTATAACAAACAGATTCACCTTGATCAAGTTATATCAAATGGACTTAACAACTCCTACCAAAAAGTGGCTTTTTAAAAACATTATTTTTATTTTTTTTTATTGGGAGGGGCAGAGGGAGAGGGAGACAGAGAGAATCCCAAGCAGGCTCCATACTCAGTGCAGAGCCCAACACGGGGGCTCGATCTCACGACTGTGAGATCATGACCTGAGCCGAAATCAAGAGCCAGATGCTCAACTGACTGAGGCACCCAGGCGCCCCCACAAAATGCGTTTTAATTCATACCAAACTTAGCTAATCCGAAAAAAATTTAAACACAAAAATATTTAAACACAAATTTCAAAATAGCACCGGTGAGATTAGAGTAGGAGCTTTGCAGCGTCACTACATGTGCAACCAAGCTATACGGCACTGACGTTTACACGATACTTTGACAAAAAGTCGGCTCTTGAACAGCTCAAGCTTCTAAAGCTAATCAGGCACCAGTACAGGAAATTCTGCCCTTACCAAAACTTTGTCTCTGGTGTCTAAACGGTTCTGGATAAGAGCAACACCGTATTATTAATCATGTAGAAATGAAATAAAATTTTTCTAGGTTTAGATTTCTATCTCCTCTATCAGTGATGTTTACATCCACTTTTAGTAAAAATATAAGCTCAAGGAGCAGAAATTCATTGTCTTTTGATCTGACACAGACCAAGCCTAGCTTCACGCACGCAGGTTTCAGAGTCCACAAAACACACACTTAAAAATTCTGCACTCCGGCAACGGGAGGGTGTTCCAACCAAACCATCAGGCTTCGTGTGGTGGGTCAAACCAAGCTGACTGTCTGGCGAAGTAGAACTGAAAAGACAATTCTTGTTTCCAATCAGGTGTTAATTTAGACTACAAGGGCTTAATTTAAAACAGCAATTTCCATTCCTAAAGTTAAAAGCAAGAACAGGCCAGTTACTGCTGAAGTCAGATACAGCGACAAGACACGGTCTGTGGTGATGCCTGTGCAGCTGAGCCCTGGACAACAGGGGGGCTGGGGAACCGACCCTGCACAAAGTCAAAAGTCTGGCTCCCCAAAACTTAACACCCTTCTGTGGACCGGAAACCTTACCCGGAACAGAGAGTCGATGAACACCTGTTCTGCGTTGGATGCTTTCTCTCCACATTCTTACAAGGCAGCTAGAGAACAGGAAGTGCTACTCAGAGCATCACAAGCAAGAAAAAGAGACTTACGGTGCTGAACCATGTTTATCAAAACAAATCGGAGCTGTTCAAGGGTCAACTGTGTCTACCGGGCAAAGGAACGGGCCCAGTACGTAAGCGCTCTTCGTCAGCGAGGCGGCTGAGTGCGCGCCCGCGGCCACACACCTACCCTCTGTGGGTCAAGTACTTGGCCGCCGAGCTGCTCCTGGCGATGCTGCCCGCGGGTGAGATGTGATCTGTCGTCACGGAGTCTCCCAGATACAGGAGGACGTGGGCATTTTCAATAGGCTGGAGGGCAGCTGGCTCTTTGGTCTAAAAGGTGAAAACAGTTCAAGGCATTTACTCCTGATGAGGTCTTTTAGTTCGTAACAACCCTGGAAAGATCAAATAGTAAAATCGTACTCACAAGCTTGTCGAAAAATGAAGGACATCGGATATAAGTAGACTTCGAGTCCCACGGAAACAGAGTGGAATCCGGTGCCTCTAAGCAGTTCCACCGCTTGTTTCCCACCTGTGAACGTGGTTTGGCGGGTGAACAAAGAGCAGAGCGAAAATGGAGTCACAGAAAAGAGGTTTATGAAAATGACTGAGAGAATTAAAAGGCACTTACGTTAGAATGACCAAAAAAAGGCCTTATTCATTTGGAAAGGAAGCTAAGATAGTGCATTCTATAAAATTAAGACATTTTCGGACAGAATGAGTGAAAATCTGCTCAATGAATTCTAGCACTCTGGATTTTCATGAGTCCCTGAAGACTAAGTTTTAATATAAACTGGACATCGTTTACAGAATCCAAACAAAGGTAGAGGATTTAGAAAGAGTCCTATGTGCAGCTAAAGAGAGACTGTGGTGGGCACACTGCTGGTCTTTAAGAACGTCATCACGGGAAGGCCTAGGGGGGCTCAGTCCGTGAAGCGTCCGACTTCAGCTCAGGTCATGATCTCGCAGTTCGTGGGTTGGGGCCCCGAGTGGGGCTCTTTGCTGACAGTATGGAGCCTGCTTGGGATTCCCTCCACCCCCCACCTCTCTCTCTCTCTGCCCCTTCCCCATTCTCACATGTTCTCTCTCTCCAAAATTAACAATGAAAACTGTATGTTCAAAATCATGTAATTTTAATTTTTTTAAAAATATTTGAGAGAGAAAGCACAGTGAGTGAGTGAACAGGAGACAGGGAGGGGCAGGGGCAGAGAGAGAGAGGAGAGAGGAGAGAGGGGAGAGAGAGAGAGAGAGAGAGAGAGAGAGAAAGAGAGGAGAAAGAGAGAGAGAAAGAGAGGAGAAAGAAAGAGAGAGAGAGAGAGAGAGAGAGAGAGAGAGAGAGAGAAGGGAGGGAGGGAATCCCAAGCAGGCTACGTGCTGACAGTGTGGAGCCCAACGCAGGGCTCGAACCCACGACTGTAAACTCATGACCTGAGGAGAAACTAAGAGTTGGATGCTCAACCAACTGAGCCACCCAGGCACCTCATAATTTGAGTTTTTATTAAATTCAGAAAGACACACGAAATAAAGAAATACTGCCATTTATTAAGCTATTTAAGAAAACATGAGCCTCTTACCTCTATTTTCTCTTTCAGTGTTTTAAACATGGGCAATATAACACGCTCTTCCTCCATCTGATGAACTTCCTCTCGACTGGGCCAAATATCCTGCAGGTAAATGTTCCTGCCGGTAGCGTCAGTCCCTGGTGAAAAAATTGTAATACGAAATTCGGTATAAAAAGCAATTCCCTCGGGGCACCTGGGTGCCTCAGTGGGTTGCGTGTCTGACTTCAACTCAGGTCGCGATCTCGCGGTTCGTGGGATCGAGCCCCGCGTCGGGCTCTGTGCTGACAGCTCAGAGCGTGGAGCCTGCTTCGGATTCTGTGTCTCCCTCTCTCTCTGACCCTCCCCTGCTTGCGCTCTGTCTCTCAAAAATAAACAAACGTTAAAAAAATTAAAAAAAAAAACAGAAAAGCAATTCCCTCAAGGTGTTCACATCTTCTCACCAATCTATCATAGAAACCAAGTAAATTATTCAACACCAGAGTGAGTGCTTCAGACATAAGCAGCTAAAAAAACTAATTACTTGCACATTTTATTATTTATTTATTTTTTTAAAAAGTAAGCTCCACGCCCAATGTGGGGCTTGAACCCATGACTCTGAGATCAAGAGTGGCACACTCGACCCACTGAGCCAGCCAGGCACCCCTACTTCCACATTTTGTACTCCTCATGAGTACAGAAATGAAGAGTTGCACGATAAGATTTCCTGAAATAATTCAGAGTGGACGGTCTAAGGAGCATTTCAGAAATACAGCTTGTGGAGAAAAGCGTGCGCAGGTATGTACGTAAAGGCAAAAAGATACCTAAGGGCTCCGTCTGGAAATCTATATTCACCGTGCCGGCGATGGCGTATGCCACCACTAGGGGTGGGGAGGCGAGGTAATTGGCACGCACACAATCACAAAGCCGACCTTCGAAATGTCGGTTTCCAGATAAAACTCCGCAAGTGACCAAATCGCCCTGAAAAAGAAATGTATGTAAACAAATAAATATTCAACTCAAGACATGCTAATCTATGTTTTGGATGATCTACGTGTAGAAGCAATCGAAATTTTGTACGCGCGAGGGCAAGATAACCAAAAGCGTACTACCACAACTGTTATGTACAGAACTACCGAATCCTGTAATTGAACTAAAATAATTGCTTACGTTACTAAGGGATTATTTCAAGGACCTAAAAAGGATTTTTTCAATCATTTTAAGATGGACTCTTCCCAAGAGGTGCAAGGACTACAGAAACACAAATACATCAATATATATATTTTATAATTTAATAATAAAAGACAGTTATGAAAACCCCTCTCCGTGTCTTACTGACCCATGGATAATTTTACCTGTTTTATTGCATTTAAAACTGCTTCTGATAAGGGTGCTGTATTCCCCACACATGTTGAACATCCATAGCCAACTATTTCAAATCTGCATTTCAAAAAATAGATGTTATTGAAGAGAACATTCCAACACTTGTACCGAAAGCACAGGTCTTCATCTCCATCACTGTAATGAGATCACCTGAGGGAACGTTCCTGACCCTCGGATCACCCCGTGTCTACCTGTTTCACGGCTTCTGAGCAATCCAACCTGACCCTCAGGCATGCCACCTGTACTGGACGCCCGAACCCCGATATTTAGAACATTCCCGAGATCTGGTGACCTAAATCCGCCACAACACCTGCACCCTGCACAAGACAATTACCCAAATATCACCGTCAGGGCTCTAAGTTGACCGTTTAAAAACTGATACTGTACTTCTATCCAAAGTCCTAAGAGGGACTGGTGGGAGGAGTGCAGCAAGGCCTCGGAAGGGACACCGTGACGGGAACCCCAAACAGTAAACCGCTTGATTCTCAACCAACCAAACTCAAAGAAAGTCTCTGACAAAAATCCCAAGACGACAGAACTAAAAACTTACAAGCAAAACCCTCAAAATGACTCTCAGCCACTCTTCTAAAAGCGCAATTTTTAAATTTATCACTCTTGCAAAGGAATTGATCTCTGTAAGTTAACAGGTTCCAAAATACACCCTGAAAACAGAGGAGGCCTCCGTTATTTTTTTTTTTTTTTCGAGTATGTAAGAAATGAACGAGTTCTCTACGAAGTTCAGGGACAGACGAACCTGTGCTTCACAGGGCCAATAGCCTCACAAAACGCCAACTAAGACAACTTGCCCCAGTAATAATGCAGCTGGTATATTTCACTCTTTCCGAAACTGACCTGCCCCTCGCAGTAACTATGCACACTCGGTGCCATTCCTCAAACCACCCGTTACTTGGTCTCACGTTTGTCTTCCCACCCTTCAAGGAGCTAGAGACCACGCCTCCGACCTCTTGGCAGCCGACACGCTGCCTCGTTCCTGGAGTCTGCCCAGCAAATTTCTGCCGAGGGAGAAGGCATCAAAGACTGTGTTGGATCGGCAAGGTAACAGGTAGAACAAAGCGTATTTTTTCTATCTTC
This sequence comes from Panthera uncia, assembly GCF_023721935.1. NCBI lineage: Eukaryota > Metazoa > Chordata > Mammalia > Carnivora > Felidae > Panthera > Panthera uncia. The sequence goes on along the minus strand of NW_026057583.1, from coordinate 6,439,871 downwards.
TCTTTGCCTATGAAAGGTTCTAACAAGTGGCTCCGATCACTGCTGAACACAAGGTCGATATAAATAGCAGACCGTCACTTACCCAAGCTTACTGAGATATGGTAATACTCCGCTCGAACTGAGGTAATGTGTGACCATCCCACTGCCTGGAGATAAACTTGTTCTTATGTAAGGGTTAACACGCAGACCGGCATCTACGGCCTTTTTAGCCAGAAGACCTGCACGGTAAACAATGGCGTATCAGGGCAGCACCCACAACCTCCAATTCGTGTGAGGGTAAAAGTCCGAATTCATCAATTCGCTGTCATTATTTTGCCCATCCTATTATGTTGATTTGTTTCATTTAAAACAAATAAAAAACTTAACACTGTAAATTATTAAGGTACAGCCTGATATCATGGCATCCTACACACACATACACACACACACACACACACACGGAAAAACAGGATACATAATTAACATGACACACACAGGTAATACCTATCACTAGCTGAACCATTTGTTTACTTTCTAGTAAATGAACCATTTTAAATTCCCCCGTAAGAAATTAAAATTTCACATTTATTATACAGGAATCTGTACAATCAACGAATTGTTTTATGAACATACAACTAATTTCATTTACAATCCTTGTCAATAATCTTTTACTTCCTTTACATTCTCAGTGGACTCTAGCACAGTGCTATGGTAAACCTCTAGTAGATTATCAAGAGATTTGTTAATTAGCTATACTTCTAAATTAACAGAAGAAGCAGATACAACCTAAAACTAACAGACATGTAAGTAATAATAAGAAGAATTTACCTTCTGTGTAATAAAACTAATAGCATAAGTCAAAGTCAGGCTCCTTTTTTTTTTTTTTTAATATGAAATTTATTGTCAAATTGGTTTCCATAAGGTCAGGCTCCTTAAGACCCAATTAAAATCTCAGAAAGTCAGTTGAGTGTCCTACTTGGGCTCAGGTCATGATCTCAGCGTTCATGAGTTCGAGCCCCAAGTCGGGTTCTGTGCTGAGAGCTCGGAGCCTGGAGCTGCTTCAGATTCTGTGTCTCCCTCTCTCCCTGCCCCTCCCCTGCTCAAACTCTGTCTGTCAAAAAATAAATATTAAAAAAAAAAAAATTTTTTTTTCATCTCAGAAAATCTCTCAATATCAAACACAGACACTGATATACATGCATAATCTACGACACAAAGCATCACAGGAAAGGAACAAATGGCCGTAAGCGAGGCCTACCTGCAGCGAGCATGACGGACGGGTTGCAGTTATTGGTGCAACTGATGACCGCGGCAACGACCACAGACCCATGGCACAGCCTGAACTCGCTTCCTTCGTACTGAATACACACAGTGTCGTTCTGCTTTTCAGCTGCAATCTGGAAGCCTTTAAATCCGACCTACACAAGTGTGCACATGAATACAAATACTCTGGGTATGTATAGAAAAAAAGACTGGTAGAAACTACAACAGATTCTTGACAAATGACATTTAACACTTCAAGTTCTGACTACGTGTGAGTGGTGTTGAAGCTGACGTTCAGTAGCTGTAACTCAGCTGAAGCATGAATGTGACGGTCACGATGGAAGTCTGCTGGCGCTCGTAACCACCCGGCATCCAGCTCTGTTTTTCTCTACTCCTCCCACTTACGATAATCCTCAAGAGATGATGCAAGGTCTCTGTTGAAATGGCCCTGACAACTGGATTCAACAGGATCCTCTGGGTGAGAACGTGTGTGGAATGGATGAGACAAGACCGACCGTGACTTGGTAACTGCTGAAGCAGGTATGTGGGAATCCGTGAGACCACTTTATTCCCGCACAAGTGTGACATTTTCCGCAATAAAACAACAACATAATTTAAGAAATTATAAAAAGAGGGGCGCCTGGGGGGCTCAGTCGGTTAAGCATCTGACTCTTGATTTAGGCTCAGGTCATGATCTCAGTTTGTGGGTTCAAGCCCCGCGTTGGGCTCTGTGCTGACACTGAGCCTGCTTGGGATTCCCTCTCTCCCTCTCTCTCTCTGCCCCTCTCCCCATTCACACAGGTGCGCTCTCAGAATAAACTGTAAAAAAAGAAACGATGAAAAGGCTCTGGGAAGAAAGTCAGACACTAGTTCTTAGAATAGAGAAAGTGTTAACATTTTAGCCACACTTTTCAGACAGAAAGTACAAACCCAGAAAGTCAAAGAGGTCACGTGCCATTCAGTTACATTTACCAGATTTTATGAGAATAACTACACAGTTCAGAAGTCGAGAACGGTGTGTCCAACAGAACTTTCTGTGAGGACGGACACACTCACGATCCGAGCTAACACTAGAGCACCATGACCACAGGCGGCTAATCAGCGCTTGAAGTGAGGCGACCGAGAAACTCCATCCTTAACTCGAAGTAACAGATTCAGGGTCTGATCGTCACAGCAGGCCTGGGACCGAGCTAATCAAATGACCGACTCGCACATGGGACGGCAGGAAACCGAGGGGGCTGCCAGTGCCAACGTGCGAGAGCACAGTGGCCGACGGTGGTTCCGGGCCACCGGGCGGATCTTTACCCCTGAGCACAAGACGCACAAAGACAGTGGCGAGGAGACCTGCCTTTTCATTCAAGCAAGCCTGGAAGTCACGTTTCATATCCGCCACGGCAACTCTGTCCTGAGGTCTCTTTGGACCGCTGACGGACGGAACTATTGAATTCAGATTAATCTGGATCACCTAGGGAACGAGAGAGAAGAGGAAGACGAGGAATTAGAATCTGTCCATTCAGCACTACTTTCTGAAGCGCAACAAGTCCGTTCATGTTTGCTGTAACAGGACACACACCTCCAGAAATAAAGATTTGAAAACAACCCAATTTATGAAACGGAACACACAAGCATCTGCTAAAAGCAAGAGTAGCAGATCGGTACGCAAACCACCCCAACACGAATCAGCCGGTCTACACAGACTACGGCGTCCCTCCCCTTCTCTCTCCTCTGTCATCCAGATGCCTGACGATTAAGACAACGCCTGTGCCAGCCACTGATCTGCTGCCTCCAAGCTCCACACGCACCCTTCCTTGCTCTGTGACGATGAAGGTGGCTCAGGAAACACTGCCCCTTCCTCAATGTGCTCAACACAGGCTGCTGGAGGGACACAGCGGGACTTCTCTCTTCCTGGTCCCCAAGTATCTAGCTGGGCAGGCTCCTGTGAGACCATGCTTTCATTGCTTGGGTTAAAAAATGGTATTTTCGGGGCGCCTAGGTGGCGCAGTCGGTTAAGCGTCCGACTTCAGCCAGGTCACGATCTCGCGGTCCGTGAGTTCGAGCCCCGCGTCGGGCTCTGGGCTGATGGCTCGGAGCCTGGAGCCTGTTTCCGATTCTGTGTCTCCCTCTCTCTCTGCCCCTCCCCCGTTCATGCTCTGTCTCTCTCTGTCCCCAAAATAAATAAAAAACGTTGAAAAAAAAAATTAAAAAAAAAAAAATGGTATTTTCTTAAAACCCAACCTCCCGACTAGGTTCCTGTGTGTTTCTTCTGGCATTTCTACCATTTTCCTCTGTCCGTTTGAGTCTTATCAGTTTAAATGAAGTTTGCCTACACTATGCCTTTCACCAAGATTTAACCGCCCTGCTTACCCTAATCAATCGTAACTGCTACGCCGCTTTGCTTGTACATCACTTCATGGACCCAGTGATTCTCATCTTTACATACTTAGCAAGTTTACCTTGAAATCAACATGCTAATGGGTTTTAGTTTTACTTTTTTAATTAATTTATTTTTCAGTTTACATCTAAGTTAGTTAGCATATAGTGCAACAATGATTTCAGGAGTAGTTTCCTTAATGCCTTTACCCATTTAGCCCATCCCCCCTCCCACAAACCCCTCCAGTAACCCTCAGTTTGTTCTCCGTATTTAAGAGTCTCTTCTGTTTTGTCCCCCTCCCTGCCTTTATATTATTTTTGTTTCCCTTCCCTTATGTTCATCTCTTTTGTTTCTTTAAGTCCTCATATGAGTGAAGTCACATGAAGTTCTCGGACTAATTTCACTTAGCATAACACCATCTAGTTGCATCCACGTAGTTGCAAACGGCAAGATTTCATTCTTTTTGATCGCAGAGTGATACTCCATTGTATATATATCTACCACATCTTTATCCATTCATCCATCGATGGACACTTGGGCTCTTTCCATACTTTGGCTACTGTCGATAGTGCTGCTATAAACATGGGGGTGCGTGTGTCCCTTCGAAACAGCACACCTGTATCCGGTGGATAAATGCCTAGTAGTGCAGTTGCTGGGTCGTAGGGTAGTTCTATTTTTAGTTTTTCGAGGAACCTCCATACTGTTTTCCAGAGTGGCTGCACCAGCTTGCACTCCCACCAACAATGCAAAAGGAATTCTCTTTCTCCGCATCTTCGCCAACATCTGTTGTTGCCTGAGTTGCTAATGTGAGCCATTCTGACAGGTGTGAGGTGGTATCTCATTGTGGTTTTGATTTGTATTTCCCTGATGATGAGTGATGTGGAGCATTTTTGCATGTGTCGGTTGGCCATCTGGATGTCTTCCTTGGAGAAGTGTCTACTGTTCATGTCTTTTGCCCATTTCTTCACTGGATTATTTGTTTTTTGGGTGTTGGGTTTGATTAAGTTCTTTGTAAATTTTGGATACTAACCCTTTATCTGGTATGTCGTTTGCAAATATCTTCTCCCATTCTGTCGGTTGCCTTTTAGTTTTGCTGATTGTTTCCTTTGCTATACAGAAGCTTTTTATTTTGATGAGGTCCCAGTAGTTCATTTTTGCTTTTGTTTCCCTTGCCTCCGGAGACGTGTTGAGTAAGAAGTTGCTGCGGCCAAGGTCAAAGAGGTTTTTGCCTGCTTTCTCCTCGAGGATTTTGATGGTTTCCTGTCTTACGTTTAGGTCTTTCATCCATTTTGAGTTTATTTTTGTGTATGGTGTAAGAAAGTGGTCCAGGGGCGCCTGGGTGGCTCAGTCGGTTAAGCGTCTGACTTTGGCTCAGGTCATGATCTCACGGTCCGTGGGTTCGAGCCCCGCATCGGGCTCTGTGCTGACAAGCTCAGAGCCTGGAGCCTGTTTCAGATTCTGTGTCTCCCTCTTTCTCTGACCCTCCCCTGTTCATGCTCTCTCTGTCTCAAAAATAAATAAATGTTAAAAAAAATAAAAAAAATAAAGTAAAACCCTCAAAAAAACAAAAAAAAAAAGAAAGTGGTCCAGGTTCATTTTTCTGCCTGTCCCTGTCCAGTTTTCCCAGTGCCATTTGCTGAGAAGACTGTCTTTATTCCACTGGATATTCTTTCCTGCTTTGTCAAAGATGAGTTGGCCATACGTTTGGGGATCTATTTCTGGGTTCTCTATTCTGTTCCATTGATCTGAGTGTCTGTTTTTGTGCCAAGTTTTATTTCTTAAATTTGGTCAAGTCTTTAATAGGTCAAATTATTCTTTTTTATTATACAATGCAAGGTTTTTCATTTAATTTTTCTTATTCTTTCCCTTTATGTCTTAAAAAACAAAACAAAACAAAACATGGCACTACAATACACAGAGCTGAAAGGGACCAGAGAACGAGGAGCTCACACAAGTGCGCTCCCTATGATCTGCTCTGGCCCTCCACACACCTAGGTGGGCTCACATATGCACCCAACAGTCAGCACTGTGCCAGGCGCACCAGGGCGGGGGGCACGGCACCACACAAAACCGAGCGTTCCTCTCCTCTTACTGGCATTCTGGCAGGGGAGGCAGGCAGACACGTATAGAAATTAATACATTTCAGGCAAGGACACATGCTATGAAGAAAAATAAAGCTGGGTTGAGAAAGTGGATAACCAGACCTATGACAACACCAAGTGCTTTTAGATGCTTAACACGCTCCTAGAAAATGAATTGTATTAAAATTCAGACTTCCCTGAAAGTGAATTTTACTTACTTCAATATAAATTTCCCACAGGTAAGAAATATTGGCTTAGACTGATCATAAAATATCTTTAACATGTAAGACCATATAACTGTATACCCCTTTCATAACATATTTTTATAAATACAGACATTAACCAGGCAGGCCTCATCAGAATTGATATTTTCAGAGGATATCTGACTCTTTTTTCATAAAGTAGAAAAAAAATTAATTTGACAAAATGTTGTAAAACTACTGAGTAAAATCTAAGCAGGGTCATAAACAACATTTACTCGTTAAATGTTAAATAATGATAGCTGACACTGAGCACTTTCTGGGTCCCTAAAACCGTTCGAATACATTCCTATTTAATCCCTTAAGAATACCTTCCTATTTTAGAGATGAGGAAGCTGAGGCAGAAAGGCTAGATAACATGCCCACAGCCGTCCTGCCGGTAAGTCCCAGAGCTGGTACTCAAACCCGGTGGCTAAGCTGCAGAACACACACCCTGACGGCGACGAGGGGCCTCTCTGCACACACCTGGGAGTACTCAGGTTCTCCTGAGTTCTTCTGGTCATTTCGAAACAACTTCACAGCTTTAAGGTAGGTTTCCATCGACTCGAGTTTGGCTTTGTCAAAACCTAAAATGAAGATTAAGAACAACAAAAATACAGTAAGAGAAATCTTTGGAGGTGCTGAATTCCAATGATGAGCAAGACACAGACATTACACATTACTACTCAGAACAGATTTCTTTACAAACTACCACTTGATGCTGTTCTCAAGAGCAGTAAAAATTTTGCCCTTGGTGAAAACTCTGCTTTATAAAATACACACCAGTCCCCCTTTAAAAGTTACTCAGAGACAAGATGAGAAATACGGAGCCAATTCTAGAAAACTCACAAAAAAACAGTTTGCAGAAGATAAAACGATAACTACACTGAATATAACAAATTATCACCCACCACGAAGGACACTCATTACTTTTCCTAAAAAACAAATACGAATAGTCAAAATGAAAAAATAAGTGAATGTTAAGAAAGGGTTCACAGAGCAGTGAGAGGGATCTAACAGGATCTTCCAGAAATCAAAACCATCAGATGGTTAGCAATAAGAGCTCCAGTTAAATATTTGGGCAGCTCTCAGCCAGCATGACTAGAAGTAACTGTGGCCAACTGTATTTCCAACGGCTGGTGCAACGGCACACACCCAAACTGTGTTCTCACAATGTGCCATCGACAGCCCTCCATCAAGAGGCAGAGATCGGCCCTCGAAACTGAGCCACGGGACTCTCGACCGGTTGGCAAACACTCTCTCCCAGGTCAGCCACCCTTGGAACGCCGCCATGTAAGCGAGCCCAGGTTACACGGAGAGAGCACACACGGAGGCTGTGGCTGACAGTCCCCGCTGAGCACCCGCTGATGGCCAGCATTCAGTGCCAGACATGCGAGCTCGCAGTTGTCAGGACTGCGGGCCTGAGCCGCCAAGTTCTGCGTCTGACACCCTGGACCCCATGGAGCAGAGACAGGCGGTCTCTCCGCCTAAACCACAGACTTGCTGAAACCACGCGGCCACACGTGATTATTGCCGGTTTGGGCCACTAAGCTTTAGGATAATTTCTTACGCAGCAACACGTCATTACTACACAACTCATATTGACATGTAGGAAGGAGACATCTCGACCATTTCGCTTTCAAATGTTCTAACAAACAAACCCAGTTTAGAGAAAGCTCCGCATTCAGTGAGAATCGTTCCCTCCAACGTTCCAAGTGACCAAGTGTCCATTTTGCCATTTGACTTACGAATTTATAAAATCTTCCCCCCAACTGAAGAATACTAGACCTCACCCCCCCAAGTACACTTATGACGAGAGATTAGTTCAGCAATGGCCTCTTAAAAAGGGAAGTGGACCACATAAAAAGGAGAGCCGGGGTCTTAAGAAACATGAGCACATCCTGGTCTTACAGGTATTTCTACATTAAACCGTCAATAGAAGACGGTCAAACGTCTTGCTAATCAAGCTATAAAAAAGATTTGGAGCCTGTAATCCTAGGCTGCTTTTCACAAGATTATGTGCTTAGTCTTCAGACAGGGCGCCGGTCCCCAGCCTTTGTGTGGTGGCTCCTCTGTTCCTGTTAAGGGGACAGCTGCACACATGCGCCAGCCTGACTTCCACTAAACTGCAGCCTTTGTCCCTAAGAAGGGTGTGGTGGCCGTCATTCCTGGAACAAGTGAGGTGAGGATCTGCAGTTTGAGTAATTCCTTTAAAATACTGTAGACGGGCCACAGGGGACCAGGTTTTGAGAACACAATACTCTTTCAAGAATGCGAGGCAGTTTATTTGAAAGCCAGTTGCAACGTAACAATTTCCTGAATATTCAATAACCTGCACAAGGTAGTTGTTTGTTACAAGTTATTTCAGACAAACACGCTGGAGACAGTAACACGCTTGCCCTGCCGATATGTCATCTTACCTGTATGTTCTAAATGTTTTAATGTCACATTGTCAACAGGGAAAAAGCTGAGGGTAGCACCGTACTCTGGACACATGTTTGCTATTGTAGTCCGATCCACTATAGATAACTGTGAAACTCCACTTCCAAAAAACTCAACAAACTTTCCGGCCACTCCTACTTGCCTGAGGTGCTATGTAAAGGGATACACAGAAACGCACACAAAATTAGTAATGAGAAGACTGGCAAGGATTCTCTGAAAACTGCAAAATCGAATGTTTAACCCCTACCAGTGACAGTGAATGAGAGAGGTTCTCTGTTGTTCTTACCAAACATCAACTCGTTCTGGGTTTGCAGGTATTTTAAGCAAAAGGTCAACAGAAGAGTGGCCCAGTGTCACTGTCAGGCAGGGTCAAAAGGTCTTACAAGCTGAAAATGGCTAAGATCCACACGTGCACGTCCCCGAAACGGAGGTGCACTCGGGACTCGGCGCGGCTGTTAGCTTGGCAGCCCTCTTTCTTTCACAGCAGCACGTAAAACCGTGGTGCTTCTAAGTGCGGATGGCATCTCGCATTTACCGGAACACTAACACACTGATAAAACTGTGTATTTAAATACAAAAATATGGGGGCGCCTGGGTGGCTCAGTCGGTTAAGCGTCCGACTTCGGCTCAGGTCACCATCTCGCGGTCCGTGAGTTCGAGCCCCGCGTCGGGCTCTGTGCTGACAGCCCAGAGCCTGGAGCCTGTTTCAGATTCTGGGTCTCCCTCTCTCTCTGACCCTCCCCCGTTCATGCTGTCTCTCCCTGTCTCAAAAACAAATAAACGTTAAAAAAATTAAATTAAATACAAAAATATGTACTGGCTATAAAAATTCTTCAAATTCTAACCTTGGTCCAAATATTTACAGCTTCGTTAATTATTGGTAAGTTTCATTCTGACAGGACGTCACATGTGGCTTCAAACTTCGTTCCTTGTCAAGCCATGTTTGTGAGTTATCACCAAACAGCAGCAGCCTCAGCCTGGACGAGGACAGCGCCCAGGGAGGGAACTGGGGACAACCTTCAACCCGTGAGTGATACTCAGTCCTAACGGTCTAGAGGTGCTGGGGGCCACTGAATCCAGACTCTTTCATAAAAGGCTAAGATGTTTCTTTACGTTGCTGGCTCCAGTTGTGAGGATCCGAGCAACACAGGGAAGATACACCAAGGCAAACGCTATGTCACCAAGTCAATGAGGCACGACAATATACATGTGGAAAACAATACACGACTCATCCTATAAAAATCACGAATAGAACAGAACCTCAAAAGAGAAATAAAGTATTTAATAAATGAAACATACACGAAAGATTTTAATTCTTCTATCAATATACCCAAATTTAAAAACATATAATACCGTTACAAGGAACAAAGCCAGGGGCACCTGGGTGGCTCAGTCAGTTAAGTATCCCACTTTGGCTCGGGTCATGATCTCACGGTTCGTGGGTTTGAGCCCCGTGTTGGGCTCTGTGCTGACAGCTCGGAGCCTGGAGTCTGCTTCACATTGTTTTTCCCTCTCTCTCTTCCCCTACCCCACTCATGCTGTCTCTCTCAAAAATAAATATAAACATTAAATTAAAAAAAAAACAAAAAACAAAGCCAGAGGGGTCTAAAAAGTGGCATTTACTTTCAGGATGTCCACAGGAGAGTGTGGATTTCTCTAAACCCATAATGAGATATTCTTTTTTCTTTACAAATGACCCTGCAATTCTCAATTTAACTTCTTGATCTTCTGGGGCCATACACTGAATCAATCATTTCTGCAAGGCGTCAGATTTTTCCTAATTAGGGAAGAAGGATCGACACTAAATGCTAAGAAGGAAGCAGGACCATTTTCTTCCTCTGCAGAGAATTCCGAAAGCCTTCAGACCAACAATCTAACCAGACAAGTGGAGGCTCCAGGATCTGAATTGGAGCCATAGGTGGGATATTTCCCATGTGCATTTATTTAACAGAATGGACTTAATCACTAAAATAGAATTAGTCAAGGGGCATCTGGGTGGCTCAGTCAGTTCAGCGTCCCACCTCGGCTCAGGTCATGATCTCACAGTTCATGGGTTCGAGCCCCTCATCAGGCTCTGTGCTGACAGCTCAGCCTGGAGCCTGCTTCAGATTCTGTGTCTCCCTCTCTCTCTGCTCCTCTCCTGCTCGCACTGTCTCACTCTCAAAAATAAACGTTGAAGAAACAATTTTTTAATAAAATAAAATGTAACTAGTCAAAACCAGAAATTTAGGGGGCACTGCCTGGGTGGCTCAGTTGGTCAAGTGTCCAACTTTAGCTCAGGTCATGATCTCACGGTTCATGAGTTTGAGCCCTGCATGGGGCTCTGTGCTGATAGTTTGGAGCCTGGAGCCTGCTTCTCATTCTGTGTCTCCCTGTCTCTCTGCCTCTCCCCTGTTCACGCTTTGTCTCTAAACGTTAAAAAAAAAAAAAAAAAATTTTTTTTCAAAATCAGAGATTTAGGATGGACAGTTACAAACTGCTGTTCACTAAGAAACTCTAGAGTACATGTACTAAATGCACACAGCCGATATTTTTAAAATTCAGATGAAGTTTTTATAAAATCCTTCTAAAGTGTTTAAACAGCCAAGAGAAAATCTTGACCCTCCCACACTTCTACAGTCTGTATTATCCAGTAGAATAGTTTCTCAAGGGCAAATGATTCATTTAAGTATTCAAAGAGATGCGGGGGGCACCTGGGTGGCTCAGTCGGTTGGGCGTCCCACTGCAGCACAGGTGATGATCTCACAGTTCATGAGTTCAAGCCCTGCACTGGGCTCTCTGATGTCGGCACAGAGCCTACTTGGGAGTCTCCGTATGCCTCTCTCCCTGCCCCTTCCCCGCTCACACACGTGCGCTCTGTCACTCTCTCAGCCATTAAGAAATAAATAAAAGTTTTAAAAGCAGCATTCGAGGAGAGGCAATTATTCTCCTAAATACAATTTTCTAATCCAGAGGCAACGAGCGCTTACGAGGCAACATGGCTGAGAGCCCAGGGCCGAGGGCCTGGCCTGCCTGGTAGGGACCTTGCTCCACCTCCCACTGCTCGGCCCAGTGTCCCTTCCACGAGTCACTGAGCCCAAGGGTATGTCCATTTTCTCAGAATGGAAATGGGGACAGTCCTAGGACCGATGCCACGGGCTTGTAATGAGGAACACGCGAGTCACCGTGTCACGTGAACAATGGCCCAACACCCTAGACAAAGCGAGGCTTCCCGACCGCTGCCGTGATTGTGAGGACAGCTGCGAGGCCACGGCCAGGGAGGCCAGAGCCCCGAGGATGTGGCAGCAACTGCAACCCTGCTCTCGAGGGGCCCCGTGCTTCACGCCCACTGAGTCACACAGGTGCCACAATTACCTTCGTGATGCCAAGAACAACATCTATGGACGTAACAAACGGGTTTGACGAGCCAGTTAGCTCACATCCCACCACCTCCGGTAACGTAAGAGAAACGGGCAGGCCAAGCATAACTGCTTCCGTCTCGATGCCTCCGACCCCTGAAGTGACAAAGACAGACGTTAGCGTGGCACAGTTCAACTGTGGTTCTCTCTGGGGCACCAAGCGCTCTGAGTGCCTGAGGAGCTGGTCTGACCATACTCGCTCTCACTGTGCATGTGGACCCAAGTCCTAAGGAATGACTCCACTCACGTGGTTGAAAAATATTGGTGTTCACCTTCCTATTAAATTCAGTAAACAGTCTTTATTACGCTAAGTACCGCGCTAGGCTCGAGACATAGATACGAACGGAACCCAGAACCGCCAACCTCAAGAGGCTCTGTCCAATGACAAAGACTTCTCAACCCGGTAAGGAGGGCATGTGCCTGCCAGAGGGACAGCCTGGGCAAAGCCACGAGGCGTCCAGTAAAAGCACAGCCCACGCTGGGCAGTAAACACTCGTGTGCAAGACACGCGTGCACGAACGGCCGGGAGCAGTCACACAGGCCTAGAGCACAGGCCTAGGCCGCATCGCCTTCACAGTCGACGTTCCGCCACGGCTGCTCCGCGACAGCAGTGCCCGGCCGGGCGCCGCACACCGTGTTCATAAACCCTCCCTCGCGCCACACTGTCCGCAAAGGCTAACACTCGTTTTTGTTGCTATGACAGATGAAGAAACAGCCTCGAAGAGGCCACAGAGCCCGCCGACCTGCTACGTATGCTCTTTTACAGTGTTCCTGAATCATCTCCCCCCACCCCCAAATTAAATATATTGTCATCTACTTACCCCACCCCAGAATCCCCAATCCATTCACCATGGTTATATGAGAGTCTGTGCCGACGACGCTGTCCGGGAAGAGGAGGTCTTTTTCTTCGAAAACCAGTCTTGACAAATACTCTAAGTTAACTTGATGAGCCATCCCAGTTCCGGGAGGGATTACAGCCACATTCTTAAAAACTCTTGAACTCCACTATATTATGTTTGCATTTTAAAAAATCCAAGCGTTAGTATATCACCTTGTGCTCACAATCAAAATGCAATATTGACACAAAAAATACTTTACCGACATTCAATATGGTCAAAGTTGATAGCATACACGTAAAAACAAATATGCAAATACTAACCCTAAACATATTCATTTTGCAGATTATCAAATCAAAATTAGGTCAAAGAAAAATGATCTAGTAAGTCCAGATAAATGGTAGTTTTCTGTGTCCTAGGAAACACAGTGAATTACAGTCACTTAGTTTTTATCTTGTTTTATACACTGGGGTTTCCAACAAGATCTTATTTGAAGGAGGAAAAGGGATCCGCTGCTACAAAGCATTTAAGAACTACCAAAGGACATAAAAACCGTACTCATCACTATTTTATAAATTTAAATATAAAAATTTCCTCAAATCATGTGTACCTTGAAAAATTGAAGCCTCTCTCGATTTCTGCCAAATTCTACTTCTTGGTTTTTTAACACTGTTTCAGGTCTAAAAAGAAGAAAAGCCAGCATTACACGTATGTATTACACAGAAGACTCACCTTGTTTCTAAGAATTCATTCTCACGAGCACACACACATCTTAAAAACTCCTCGAACAACAATTTACCAGAGAGACTTCTCAGAATCAGCTACTTTCTCGCAACACCAAAGTTCAGTTTTAAACACCACACCAGAAAGCTATTCCATCCCAGTGTCCCGAACCATACCGACTCACTGTGTGAGCTGGCTCAACGTATCAAAAAGAACAGAGCAACCTTTGCTGGATTCCCCTCAGCAGGAAGAGGGAGGGCAGTGGTGTGGCCTGCACCCAGCACGTGCACTTCCCTTCCCCCGCTGGGCCCCGGTGCCAGCACGGCCGGGCGGCGTGGACTAGTGTGGCACAGTGGTGACCATGGTGCGATGCCACTTCGCGCCTAAGAAACTTTCAGCAAAAACCTTGTATTCAACTCACCCAAATTGGAAAGTTCTATCTTATGTAGAAGTATATGGACTATAAACATATCTTACATAAATCATATTTAAACTAAGAGATAAAAACAATCCACCTCCAAACAGTAAACACTGTGCCACTTTTAGAAAGCTATTTTTATCTAACAGACATTTAAAAAATGATCTCTAAGGGCGCCTGGGTGGCTCAGTCAGTTGAGCGTCCGACTTCGGCTCAGGTCATGATCTCACGGCTCGTGAGTTTGAGCCCCGCGTCGGGCTCTGTGCTGACAGCTCAGAGCCTGGGGCCTGCTTCTGCTTCTGTGTCTCCCTCTCTCTCTGCCCCTAACCTACTCACATTCTGTCTCTGTCTCTCTCAAAAATAAACATTAAAAAAAAAAATTTTTTTTTAAATGATTTCTAGCAGTGTTAAGTTACTTCGCCTGCCAGCTGGCGATTGTTAACTAGAGTATCAATACGACTTAAATTATACACGTTCTCCAGGGTCCAGAAAATTACAGTTGTTTGTCAACTTAAAAAACAAACAAACAGGGGCGCCTGGGTGGCGCAGTCGGTTAAGCGTCCGGCTTCAGCCAGGTCACGATCTCGCGGTCCGTGAGTTCGAGCCCCGCGTCAGGCTCTGGGCTGATGGCTCGGAGCCTGGAGCCTGTTTCCGATTCTGTGTCTCCCTCTCTCTCTGCCCCTCCCCCGTTCATGCTCTGTCTCTCTCTGTCCCAAAAATAAATAAAAAACGTTGAAAAAAACAAACAAACAAACAAACAAACAAACAAAAAGAAACAGGGCTCCTGAGTGGCTCAGTCAGTTGGGTGTCCAACTGCGGCTCAGGTCATGATCTCACGGTTCATGGGTTCGAACCCCACGTCAGGCTCTGTGCTGGCAGCTCGGAGCCCGGAGCCTGCTTCGGATTCTGTGTCTCCCTCTCTCTCTGCCCCTCCCCTGCTCACACTCTGTCTCTCTCAAAAATAAACAAACTTTAAAAAAAATTTTTAATAAAAAAATGAGTAAACATTAAAACCAAAAAAAACAGACGGGCGCCTGGTAGCTCAGTCCGTTCAGCATTCGACTCTTGATCTCGGCTCAGGTCACGGTCTTGCAGTTCATGAGATCGAGCTCTGCGCCGGGCTCTGTGCTGACACTGCGGAGCCTGCTCAGGATTGTCTCTCTCTCTGACTCTCCTCTGCCCACGCTCTCTCAAAATAAACATTTTAAATTAATAAAAATAAACAAAAGTAAGTAAAATAAAACAAAGGTCATGTTGCTGCATGGTCACTCGAAGCCACAGTGCATGTCTATGCGCTTCTTCTCAGGGCTCAGGGAGCACAGCTCAGTTCCCACAGCGAGCAAGGCTCCAGAGCACCCCCCTCGTTAGCTCAGAGCCGGACTTCATGTTAGGCGGCAGTTTCAAGGGCCAAGTGTACACTCTCAGCTCTCTGGCTGGGCCTGTGAGAAACACTCCCTGGGACACCGACGTGCACAGAAGGGCCACTATGTTCATACGGCCAGGGACCACAGTCAGCCCATCCGAATGCTGTGTAATCTGGACTCAAAACTGAGGGGAAATGTTACAACAGATTGGATTTTTAATTAAAAACAGACCATCTCAGCACTTTGCACTGTGCCAATTACAAAAAGGCAGTCCAAAAAAGATCAATGGTGTTTGAATCAGGAAGTCTTCCTTTTCAGGAAACTGATTTCTGTGTAAGAAGAGATGTTAATCTCAAAAGTCAACCTGTATCTCACCATCAGGACAACTAGGTAGCAGGAACAAGAACTGATTACGTAAAACTGTCATAACCTGATGGTAAAGGACCCAGAGATCATCCTGAATTCTTAGCAAGGAAGAGGTCACTACTGACTGGAGGCCTCATTAAATATTGAGCGCCAGCTTGTACAACTACCAAGAATTTGAAAGATCCAATTTAACGTATTAGTGGTGCTTAGGATAAAGTATGTGTGGATATTATTCTTAGCTATTCTAAATCTTAAATGTGTTAAAATTTTTAAAATTTGAAAAAGTATGTCATTTTTTTTAACTAAAAAAAAAAAAAAAAAATTTTTTTTTTCAAGTAGGCTTCAAGCCCCGTGCGGAGCCCAACGCAGAGCTTGAACTCACGACCCTGAGATCAAGACCTGAGCTGAGATCAAGAGTCAGACACTTAACCAACTGAGCTACCCAGGTGCCCCATAAATTAAAAAAATTTTGACAGTCTCTTGACAATGGGGTAAAACAACTCTTAAAAGTAAGAGTTAAACTTTGAAAATTTCATAGCATATAAAAACTGAGGTATAGTTTTTTTAAAAAATTACCTATTAGGAAATTTTATCAACTCCTAAGAACAGAATTCTTTCCTGGGCAGGTCCACTACTTCCCATGGCACCACATAGGCAATTATTTACCTCAGAAGGCTCATTAAGTTTGTAATCTACAACAATCCTAATATTCTTAACACCGAGCTCTTTATGCGATTGGAAAAAGCAAGAGGTCTGAAACTATAAATAGGGAATTCACAGAAGACACATGAACGTATAGTGAGCACACGAATGGTACAAATTCACTAAAATAAGAAATTCAAAGTTTAAGATGAGATCCCATTTTTCTGCCTACATTACTCACAAAAATTAAATGTATTTACAGAAAAACCTTCAGAAAGGTTCTGTTCTTCCTAAGGGGAAGTAGGTACTAGTCTTTAGAGACTACCATTTTAATTAACTTTGCTTCTCTCAGCACAACAGGAAACACACGTATGGAAGTGAGGCTACATAACAGGGACAGAAGGGAAGGAGACTGGTGAGATTTCCTTAACTAAAACATAACCTGGCTCGGATCAGTATGTTTAGAAAATCCCATACTCAGGCACTGGTTGCAAATGAAAAGGACATAGGATGGGTGTGTTCTCAATCTGCGAAGAAAATTTTCCTGAGCTCCGGCCTGGTTCTCCAGAATCACAGGATCCTCGGCAGGCGGTCTGGCCTCTGCAGGGAGCCTTCTTAGGCTGCGCTTTGAGTGGAGAGAGCTTTCCTGCTTTCTGCGGCTCACCACCTCCAGGATTTGGAGCATTCTGTATTGCACTAGCATTCCAAAAGAGGAAACAGAATAAAACCATCGGAAAGTGACACAAATGTAGCTTTTCAAAACGCACAGTTTGCCAATGGTATGTGGAATTAACTAAATGTTGTTCAATGTTAATACAGCATTTAATTCAGGTTTCAAAAGCAAATCTCAGCTTGCAAAAATATAATAATAATAAAGTAAAACAAAAACAAAAAACTCAAATAGGTCATTTAAGTTTACGGAGATGACAGCACAACTCTGCACGCCCAATAAAATCATTTCACACACTTCCGTAATAATCGAGCTTCTAGCAAACACCTAACTAGGTCCTTTTCCCATCTATCAACTCAACAGCAGCGCAGAGCCACAGTGCTAATCTCGAGGGCGAGAGCACTCAGGGGCTGGGACAATCCCGTCTCGCTACCAGGCTCCAGGGGGTGAGAAAGCAAAAGCCAGCACATCGCAACACAATCAGGTCTTCTCTAGTTTGACCCCGGTCACAGGGACCTTTCACACAGAACATATGTATTTCAGGGGAAGGAAAACAGAGTTTTAGCAAGCTCTGTGATTCTAATCACCAATTATCTAAAGACATTCATGGCTCACATCTTTAGATTCTCTCTCGAAGGCCAAGTAGGTTAAAAAACAAAAGAAAATGAAGACGAATTCAGACGGGCACTCCACAAAGCAGGTTCTAGGCTCAAACGTTTCTATCAAAAATGGCAGAATTCTACAAACATGAATATCATTTGACATTCAGACTGAGTTAAAAAAATTCACCAGTATGTACACTTCACCAGCTTTTCCTTTCATACGTGAGTGGATACTACCTCGCGCCCCGTACTCAGGCTTAACTGTCTCTACTCCCCTTCTTCTCACCGCACAGCCCCACCGGGCTGGCTGTCGATTAACGCGCACGGCTGTCCGCACAGGTATCTGCTCTCACCATTTACTGAAGTCGATCTGTAAAGAATGGTCAACTGTGAGATCTGTCGGACGGGCAGGGTGGACTTTCTTAGGGTCGCCTCCAAGAACTTTCACTGCCTCCCTCATAGCAGCAAAGTCCACCATTGCTGGTATTCCACTACAAAGTAAAGAAATGAAAATTATGGCTCACGCTCTTCTTTCATATGCTCAAAGAATACACATCGATTCACTTTTACGTCTGAAAGTATCCCTTTCTGGTTTGCATTCGTGTTAGATCATGTACTTGTTACCCAAAGTTAGACGTACCCTGTTTAATGAGAATTAAACATTACCTGAGAACTTGAGTGCTTGGGGGCCGACACACCAAAAATAACGAGACGTGATTTTTAGAGGCATACGGCAATTTCAAGAACTGTCTATGGAATTCTCTCCCTGTTTTAAATTCTGACACCCTGCTCCCTCCCTTCGCCCTGGCCCCATGCCCTTCCTCTCAGTGCCTGTCTACTACTCCAAAGCTCTCCACGAGACACACGTATCTCCGGCTGACCACACAACAAGCATTCACCGCATGCCTTCAGTGTGCCAGACACAATGACACAGGCTGGTCAGAGACAGCGCCTCCTCTCAGGAATCCGCTCAACAGTAACACAAGGACTAATATGGCAGCAAACAGAGGGTACAAAGCAGTGGCACACGAACCAGACGTGGGTGGGGGTGAAGGAGATGTTCTTAATTATCTAGCTAACTTCTATACCTCCCTTGAAACTCAGTTGAAGGTTAACTCTTCCAATTACTAATCCCTGCACACCCAGATCAGGCAAAGTCTTTCAAGCCGGGATCAAACGTTTTCGCTTGAATTCTAAGTGTGACGGAAACCCACTAGTATATGGGGGCGTGACGCGACCCTAGTTAACATTTTTAATTAAATCACAATATGCTGTGCAAAGACAACTACAGACTCGGAAGTGTGCAAGCAGGGACACAGGCTAGAGACTGTAACAGCTGTAGTCCAGGTGAGAGAGAACGGGGCCAGGACCAGGAGAGTGGTGGAAACGGTACGAGGACACGTCTGAAAGGTAGAGTCCGTGGAACTTGTGGACAGCCTGGATTACACACAGTGGGAAGAGAGGGGTCAAGGTCAACCCCTGGGTCTCTGCCCTACATGCATGGAGGCTATAGGGCATTTCCTGTGACAGAAGAGACCTGGAAAGGGACAGGCGTGGCTGCTGGGCAATCGATCTCTGGATGTGCTAAGTCTGACAAGCCACTCACTAGCTAAAGACAAGCAGGCAGTTCAGCAAAAAGAGTTTTTCGACAGAGTGTGTAAGAAACAAGTGCCTACTTTTTAATGAATTTATTTAGTTTAGAAAGGACAATTCTTTAAATTTATAGACTGATCTTCAGAATTAAAAACTGCAGAGCCAACCATCACGGAGTTTGAATTTTAAGAAGGAAATGTTCAGAAGGCCTGGAAGGCTCAGTCGGTTGAGCGTCCAACTCTTGATTTCAGCTCACGTCCTGATCTCATGGTTCATGGCCTCGAGCCCCACATCAGGCTCTGCACTGTCAGCTCAGAATCTGCTTGGGATTCTCTGTCTCTCTCCCCTCCTCCAACCCCCCTCCTAGCGCATGCTCTCTCTCTCCCTTTAAATAAATAAATACTTTATAAATAAATAAAAAGGAAATGCTCTACCACTCACGTAAAATCTTGAAGAAGAACACGGGCTGGGAAAAAGGGCACTTCAACATTGCGTTGTTTGGTTTTCCAGTCTAAGATGTTCATGACATCCTGTTCTTTCATCAGAAAGCCGTCACAGTTCCGCACAGCAGCTTCCAACAGGACCCGTATTGAGTAAGGCAGGACATCTGATTCAGGAGAGAAGATCACTATTAACAAGGGAACAGTCTTACCTACGTACTGTAAAAATCACAACAGCAAAAAGTTAAAGACGGGGATGCGCTGTTTTCTCAATTAAAAAAAACTGAGTAAACACGGAGGAAAACACTGTTCACGTTAATACCAGGCTTTCTATAAATTCAACTTTCCTATATGTAAGCCAAGGCTCTGAAGAAACTCTTCATACAAGAGTTGCACTGATTTGGGTACACGAGCCAGACAAGTATCTAATATTCAGGGAAGACCAAGAAAAACTGAAAAGCACAGAAAATGAGAATTAAATACAATAATTAAAACATCCCTAAACGGTGTAAAAGTCTTTTAACAAATTTTTAAAAATTCCCATTGAGGGGCACCAGGGTGGCTCAGTGGGTTAAGTATCTGACTCATCTTTTTTTTTTTTTTTTAATTTTTTTTTTAACGTTTTATTTATTTTTGAGACAGAGAGAGACAGAGCATGAACGGGGGAGGGGCAGAGAGAGAGGGAGACCCAGAATCGGAAGCAGGCTCCAGGCTCTGAGCCATCAGCCCAGAGCCCGACGCGGGGCTCGAACTCACGGACCGCGAGATCGTGACCTGAGCCGAAGTCGGACGCTTAACCGACTGAGCCACCCAGGGGCCCCTCTGACTCTTATCTTGACTCAGGTTGTGATCTCACAGTTCTTGAGCCCCAGGGCAGGCTCTGTGCTGACAGTGTGGAACCTGCTTGAGATCCTCTCTCTCGCTCTCAAAATAAATAAACATTTAAAAAAATAATGTAGAAAGTACTTTTGTTACTATGGTTAGAAACCAAAATTTTCAAGAGTAATGATACAGAAGTATAAAATCAGAGTAGCTAAGTTAAAAAAAAAAACAAAACACCTTACATTTCAATCGGAACTCATCTTTTTCTCTTTCTAGAAAAATATGTATTTCCTAGCTCTGCTCAGTGCAAATGCCCCCAACGACGATGATCCAATAGTAATGCACCCCCAACCATTCAGCCTGCTGTACACTAAATGCTATTTTCCCAATTGGAAGAAGACACCCGAGTTCCTTGGAGAAACGGTCAGTCCCGCGTTTGGGAAAGGGCACGGACAACGCGGGCCCAGGACGTCCTGTGTCAGAACCAAAGGAAGCAAAGGAAACTGATGAGTCAGTTTGATAATCAAAATGAACAACGACAGAAACTGCATCAAATACAAAAACAGCCCTTAGTTCATAATGACTCTTCAGCCGTGCAAGCTGCTAGAGAAGTCATTACCCTGAAAACTCACAAAAGGGAGAAAATCACTCATTAAGCTCGTCCTTCCTGATTTCAAGTCACCAAATAGTTCACGAAGACCAAGTCCCTCCACGCAGAAGTAAAGCTAATAAAAACAGAAGGGGAGTGACAGAATTCGACAACGCCCAACGAGCAATCTGGACAAGGCTCCGGTGCTCGGGGATACGGGAGCGGAACTCACAAGGGACCGAGCAAGTGCATGTCAACTCTGACCGCTTAGCATCACCGAACGCAGGACGTTAGAGAGAGACATCCCCTGCCTCCTGAGGAGAAAACACACGCCCCAAGTGACAAGGGTTCTCGCGAAAATGCACACGTACACAGGCCTGGTCCAATCGGCCAGCCCTCACTTCCAGCCAACGGGAGACACAGCGGTGGCGCCACAGCAAAGCGAAAGCACGAAGAAGCCATCAGCCAAATCCAGAACGCAGTACCTTCTACGGAGGAACAAACGTGGTTTCTTCCACATAAAGATGGCGTGGAAAAAGGAAAGAGGAAAATTACAGACCAAAGGACATTTAAGAGATGGAATAACCAAATGCTGGGTGTGGCTCCGATTTGGACACCGTGTGACCAAATCAACTGTACAAGTTTATTTTTGAGATAATCAGGAAAACCTGAATACGGACCAGGTTTTACGTCCTATTAAGAAATTTCTGTTAATTTTGTTAGGTATAATGAAGGCGCTGAGTGTTATTTAAAAAAAAATGTAATGTTTATTTTTGAGAGAGAGAGTGTGAGCAGGGGAGGGGCAGAGAGAGAGAGGGAGACACAGAATCGGAAGCAGGCTCCAGGCTCTGAGCCTGACACGGGGCTCAAACTCATGAATCATGAGATCATGACCTGAGCTGACGTCAGACGTTTAACCAACTGAGTCACCCAGGAACCCTACTGAGGGTATTACCTTTTAAGGTCCTTTTCAAAGGTCAGAGATATAGGTTACACAAATGGTGAAATTATTTTTTTTTAATTTTTTTTTTTTTTTAACATTTATTTATTTTTGAGACAGAGAGAGACAGAGCATGAACAGGGGAGGGGCAGAGAGAGAGGGAGACACAGAATCTGAAACAGGCTCCAGGCTCTAAGCTGTCAGCACAGAGCCCGACGCAGGGCTCGAACTCACGGACCGCGAGATCATGACCTGAGCCGAAGTCGGCCGCTTAACCGACTAAGCCACCCAGGCGCCCCAAATGGTGAAATATTTTAAACAGAAGATCGGCAAAATGTTAATAGGGAGCTGACAAATACATACTGGGTTACTGTTTTCTCCCTAGTTTTAGGATTGAGATTTTAACTCCACAAGTTAGAGATAATGAAGTTGTAAGGGAAGAGACAAGGGCCACACAGCCAGAAACACAAGACTGAGAGCCTGTATCCGCTCTTACTATAGGTCTGACCTGAGGACAGGGACTTGAGCGGATTCGTGTTCTGCCTGACAATGGAACACCAGACACCTAACAGAGATGTGGGCATCAGGCTCACGTGCAGCCCTCAACCCTACAACAAAGAGTAGTTCTGGAGAAATGTTAGTTCTCATCCTACCTCAGTCAGAAACAGAACAAAGTCCCCCAAATCAAGAGGAACTGCAGGGGAGAAAATTTTCTATTAGAACATTTGGAAATAATGAGAAGGGAAACATCACAAAAGCCAATACACAAGATCAGTCTTGGATACAGCTAATTATTCCGGAAAAACAGTATCAGGAATATTTTTTTGTTTGAAGATCTTCATAGAAAGCATTTAATCACATTTGTAATAACATATGACAAACTCCAGCAAGTATCTCCATTTCCTTTGAAACCCATTGAGATAATAATAAAGAGATAAAATTATGAACAGGAACAAAGAGAGAAGCAGAACCGAACAAATTTATGAAGACAGCGCGGGCACGATGGACAGATCCAGAGGAGGGGCAAGGTGAGCACTGGGCCGCAGGCAGCCCGGGCCTTCCCAGGGGCAGCGTGAGGGGCTCAGAGGCAATGGGACAGAGCCTTCCGAGCTCCCAGTGAAGATGGTCTCCGACCTAGAGCTCTCTGCGCAGGCCAGCCCTCAATCAAGTGTGCAGGCGGCAGACGCCATCCTCCCCAGGGGAACGCAAAAGCACACAGTCCGGGACATGGGTCTGTAGCACAGGCAAGAATGGGGACCCTTCCGGGCCAGGCTGTGGCCGTGCAAGTCACTTGACTTGCGGTCAGTGTCCCGTGGGGCAAAGAGCAAGGCCAGGCGGGACGCTGCCAAGAGGAGGGGAAAACTGGGGAGCCTGGGTGGTTCAGTCGGTGAAGTGTCCGACTTCAGCTCAGACCGTGATCTCACAGTTTGTGGGCTTGAGCCCCACATCAGGCTCTGTGCCTGTTTCAGATTCTGTGTCTCTCTGTCTCTCTGCCCCTACCCTGCTCATGCTTTCTCTCTCAAAAATAAAAAAAAAAAAAAATAATAAAAAAATTTAAAAAACAAGAGAGAGAGAAGGGGAAAAATTAACTGCCAGACCACCTAAGGGTAGGGTAGAGGGTAGAGTTCTTCTGGAAGTTGTGGAGGGGAATTATTGACAAAGACTCCGAAAACTCAGTGAACAAAAAAAGACCATCATCACTTCCAGGAAAAAATACAAAGTCGCAAGAGACGAGACGCAGTCATCACCTGCTACGTGGCCTGGCCGGAACACTTACAGCTGTGATAACCTAAGTGTGGACTACAGACTTGGCCAAAAACTGTAACTGTAATAACTAAGAAGTACATGGGATATATGGAAAAGAAAAGTGCCGACTTCTTATTTTCCACAACAGAAAGTTAGTGAAGTCTAAAGTTGGAAAATCAAAAAACAGGGGCACCTGGTGGCTCAGTTGGTAGAGTGACTCTTGATCGCACGCTTGTGAGTTTGAGCCCCACGTCGAGTGTAGAAATTACTTAAAAAAAAAAAAAAAAAAAAAAAAAAAAAACTTTAGAAGAAAAAAGAAAAAGAAAATAGCTATACAAGCAAGGCGATTTAGTAACGCGGAGGAGATCATGGTAAGAAATAACCATGGGAACGAAAGATCTCTGCAGAGCAGAAATGGAGGGCGGCGCAAGGGGCTACTGTTTAGTCATAATCTTAGTGACCTCCAGGTTTTTAATTCTATCGTTTGAACGTTAACATTAAATTTAAAAGCAGCTGTCAAATAAGAGTGCTTTAAAAACAAAAGGAGTCACAAACGTCAACTGGACAACTGTCACTAACAAGCACTAACTTGCACATTTGCCTG
This sequence comes from Panthera uncia, assembly GCF_023721935.1. NCBI lineage: Eukaryota > Metazoa > Chordata > Mammalia > Carnivora > Felidae > Panthera > Panthera uncia. The sequence continues at coordinate 6,415,743 of NW_026057583.1, read as the reverse complement.
AATCTGTAGTTAAGTACCAGCGGCCGACTGTGAGAAAGACAGACGCGTCCCACCCGTCCCTCCGACAGAAACAACTGCTCATTTCTCTCCGGCCTCACTTCCGGCTGGTCCCCAAGACAGTACTAGGATCCCCCCCCCTCCCCCCCCGCCGGCATCCACTGTCGCGCCACCTTCCACACCGGAGACCGGCTGTCGTGTGAGCCGCAGAGCGTGGCGGAGGCCACAGCACGGACTTCAAAGGCCACCTACGAAAGTTCTCCAGCCTCGGCCTTGCTCTCCCGGACTCACTCCGGGGGAAGCCAAAGCCCGTTCGGAGGGCAATCCCGCGGCAGCGAGGAGGGGCCCGTGACGGGTAAAACCGGGGCCCGGGGCCCGGGGCCAGCGTGCGAGTGGGGCTGCACTGCCCCGGGGGCAAACCCTCCGGCCCCAACCATTCAACCGAGCCACCCTCAGGTCCTGACCCACAGGAGCCAGGAGAGGTTAACGCGTGTTTACACACGTCGTCCTTTAGGCACAACGCTTTCAGGCTGTTAGGCAGTAAAAAGTCCTACAATTCTCTTCCCCAACTACTCTAACAGTGACACATGCAGCTATTTATTCAGGACCCACTCAGGAGAGGTTGAGGCGCTCTGCCTACGTCATCTCGTTCAATCCTCAGAGCAAGCCTCTAGGTAGACAGCCCAGAGCCAGAGCCACGGCCACAGGGGGCAGCCTAGCTGGTGTGGAAAGCCGGGTGCAGACGCTCTAGTTAGCCCCACACCCCCCTCTGAAACAGGTGCAAAGCTCAGGAAGGCCCCCAGGGTCTCCTTCCCTTTCTCCCTACCCCCTCCACGCGCACACTCCTGCTCCCACCAAACCATCTTTAATTCAAGTCCGCGCACCTCAGGGCCTTTCTGATCCCCACTCACCCGGGCGGTTCTCCAACACCGGGGAACTTCACCTTCTCTGCCCCCCGCGCCGCCCACCCACGGACCCCCTCACCTTCGCACTTCAGGCCCTACTCGCTTCCCAGACCCCCACTCACTCGCCCCTTCGTTCTTTCATCCTAGCGGCCACCAAAACACCAACGTGTCCTTCGGGCAGCGAACCCCACACCACTTCCTAAGAACTCTTCTTTCTGTTTCAAACATAACATCACCGTTGGGGCGCCTGGGTGGTTCGTCCAGTCGGTTGAGCGTCCTACGCTTGATCTCGGCTCAGGTCACGATCTCAGAGTTTGTGAGTTCGAGCCCCGTATCGGGCTCTGCGCTGACAGCGCAGGCTGTTTGGGATTCTTTCTCCCTCTCGGCCCCTCCCCTGCTCACACTCTCTCAAAATAAACTTAAAAAAAATAACGTTACTGAGGCATATTTTGCCCATCGTGAAAATCACCCTCTCCAAGCACAAAATTCAATCCTAGATTTACTGAGTTGTACAATCAGCACCCGTTCTAGAACACTTCATCACTCCATCGGCCCCTCCCACCCATTGGCAGTCCCTGTCCTCTCCTCTCCCACCTCAGGAAACCACACAGCCACTTCTGTCTCTAGCTCTGTTGTCTCTGGCTCATCTCATACTGACAGAATCATACAATCGGGTCTCTCAGGGTGTCCGGCTTCCTTCACTGAGCGTGCTCCCGAGCGCGTCCACGCAGTAGCACGTATCTGGAGACAATTTCTTTTAACTGCTGAAGAGCATTCAAGGTGTACATGCCGAATGTTGTCCATCCGTTCACGCACTGAAGGACAGTTACACTGTTTGCAATTTTTAGCCATCATGAATAACGCCACTCGGATCATTTGCAGATCTTTGTGTGGATAACTGTTTTTATTTCTCTTGAGAAGATTCCTAAGAATAGAATCGCTCGGTCATATGGTAAATGTATGTTTAACATTTTAAGAAACTGCCAAGCGGTTTTCCAAAGGGGCTGCACCGCTGTACGTTCCAGCAATGTACGGAGGTCCCCAATCTATTTTTTACGGAATACCCATTCCAGGGGGTGTGAAACAGCTCGATGTGGTTTTAATGGCGGTGACACGTGAAGGAGGGAGAGAAAAAGAAACCCACAGTAACGGGATAAACTGGGAGCAGCGTGAATATGCGCTGCAGCCTCGGCTGGGTCCTCCCCGTTCACCCAGAGGTTCTGCCGGGTCTCTCATGCCCGTCTCCCCGATCTCCCCAATAATCCGCACGTCGTCCACTCTCCTTACATCTACTCTCCGCTTTCCTCGTCCAAGACCCAGCCCCACACCCCACCGCAACCCGTCCCGCTACACCCACGCGCACGGCCACCTCGGGGTTACTCCTCCCTCCCGAGAGGGAGAAAGAGAGAATCCCAAGAAGACGGCTGCGCAGCTCCCGCTAAGTGCCAACCTCCCTGGAGGAGCTCCGCCTCCCGTCCCTGTGGGCACACCTCAGCACCCCGAGTCATCCGTCACCCTGTCTCCTTTGCCTGCGATCTGGCCCTTTCTTTCGGGTTCTTCCAATGAACAGCCTCTAGCTCCAGGTCACACACACACGGCCTCCAAGTACTTCCTTCTTCAAACTCTCAGTGAAGCTTTCTGAGAGTCACTTAGATTCCCAACGTGCACTTCTCTAGACTTCCACACTGTTCAGCCCAGGCCAATCCGATTCCTATCCTCAAACGCCGATAAAACAGCCCCTCTCAGAAACGCTCAACAGGGCTACTCATCCCTCCCTCCTGAAACTCTCCCCGACTAGTTCCCACAACGCCATTCCGCTCGTCTCCGTGTCTCCCGCCTCACATTTCGGCAGGACTCCCGAGCACACGCAGTAATGGTTCCAGACTATTCTTTAAACAACGGTGAAACCGTGAATAGCCCTGGAAGACAGACAGCGCCTCCTTCTGGAGCAAAGGGCAGGCACGCCTACTCTCCATTACAACAGACCTGGGTTCCCTAAGTCCGAGCTCCCTTTCTGAAACACGACCATTCCGTGCACGCGCCATCACCTGGCCCTCTTCAGAGTCACCTGTAGGAACAGTGGCCTGCGTGCTGGTACTACGGATCCCGCTTTGCTGTGGGTAACGAGCCACCTGTTGTCTCTGAGAGTCTCGTGTCTTCCGTCAGCATCTATGAAAGTACGTCAGGCTAAATTTTAGATCCTTTCCAGTCCTTAACACCTTCTGGCAGGACTGTCTGAGTTTCCTGGCCAGACTCTACTCCTCTGCCTGATATATATACATAATATATATATATATATGTATGTATGTATGCAAAGCAAGCTCTGGGTACCAACATGGAGCTCAAACTCACAACCCTGAGAACAAGAGTCACATGCCTGGGGGGCCTGGGGGGCTCAGTCGGGTAAGCGTCCAACTCGCGATCTCGGCTCAGGTTGTGATCTCGTGATTCACGGGATCGAGACCCGCGTCAGGCTCTGCGCTGACAGAGGGATTCTCTCTCTCTCTGAATAAGCAAATAAACTTTAAAAGAGTCACACGCTCTATTCGCTGAGCCAGCCAGGCCCCAGTACCTCAGACTGCAGTCCAGACTGAGAAAGAGGGCTAAGGGGGTGGAGAACCCACTGGAGTAGCTAGGGGCTGGACCTAAAAACCCTGGTCAAGGCCAGAGGCCTGGACCAGTTCTACGAAGTCTTGTAACCCCCTCAGATCTGGCAACAGGATTAACTCCTATCTGTGTCTGATTAGAGTCAAGGTATCGTTTCTGTCTCTAACTAGTACTAGGCTGGACAGATTTCCAATAAAGAACTGTGACCTTTAAAACACACGCACACACTACTGCCATGAATGAAATTTAAGAAGGCAGAGAGAAGATTCCTGCTTCTTCGAGACTATTTTCGCCACTAACTGACAAGGTGGAGAAAATAAGAAAAGCAGCACCTATTATGGAGGAAAACGCACACACGCGCACTGTCCTCAGGCACCCCTGGCAGGCACACAACCTGGCACCAGCTGCTAACCTAACAGACACGCTCTGTGACACTGTGCAAACCGCCACCCGTGGTGCGGACAGCCCTGTGTCCCAGGACCTCCCTGGCTGCTGCACGCAAGCGAGAGCCAGGGCCGGACAGGTCAGTGACCCACAGCCTGAGGAGAAAAAAATACCCTAGGACAATGATGTCCCTGTCCCAGGGATTTGCAATCAGGACACAGAGTGACCAGAAAGGTGTTAAGAGCTAAGCTAGAGACTGAGGCTGCCATTTGGGGCCACATCTCAAGTTAGCGGGCAAAGGACGCTGGGTTGCAATGAAGCAGAAGGGGCAGAAGATTGGAGATAAATAAAGAACTTCCTCAATTCTGGCCCGTGTGCATTTTCTTCAGATACAGCCACCTTTCACCAGCCAGGGAGCTCTGCGCTATTACGATAAATCTTTCTTCACTTGAGGTAGCAGGGGTCTGTTCTGTGCCACCTAAAAGGCCAAATCTAGAACACAAAACGTCAACAAAAGCAAAGTTAAAATCAACAGGCCCTCGGACAAAATGTGGAGGGGGAGTGAATATGCAGCTGGACCCTGAACAATAGAGTCACGTTAGGTAAAAGTAACCCTCAGAAAGTTCCGCACCGTGTGTAAACTTTACAAGCAAACTATTTTGCCGCTAACCCAACTCACAGCCCTTTCCAGAGTCCAGTGCAGAGACAAGATCAGAAAACACGGACTTGTGCCCCTTCTAGCAAGAGAACTACTCCAGCAACAGACCTGTGACAAGCCAGCCAAGCTAGGTTAAAACTATAGGCGGAAGAAGTCAGCCACAGGTACAGTCTTAACTGGCTGGTAAAACAATCATCATGTAACGACCAGCCGCGGCTACACTGGGCATCACATAAAATGAGTAGGTGGGCTACAGAGACAGACGACTAGAGGGTACACATTCAAAAAGAAACACAGATAAAAAGACTGGCAGCCTTCGAGTGACATTCAAAAAGAAACACAGATAAAAAGACTGGCAGCCTTCGAGTGACTGACGGCTTTCTTCCTTCGTCTTTGGATGTGTGGAAACCACATCTTTCCTTGAGTTTTTGTTCCTTAAGTCAAGGGTAAAGCCTGGAACACGCAGTACACAGTGAAAAAGAAAAATGCTGATGAAGGTGAAGGGAATGGCACGCTTTCAAACCAATGAAGCTAATGACAAGCTTGCATCAAAATTTAAATATCACACACACACACACAGCAGCTTTATTTCTAAATAGGGAAGAGCTGGTGAGAAGCTCACCAAACTATTATGCATTCACACAGGCAGTACGGTGCAGCCGCCGGAGGCTGCTGAAGAGTATAGGTATCCTTGCTACCTGAACTCACGCTCCCAGACTCAGAAACCAGAGGATCAGATAGCAAGGGATACTCGTATTCCAAGGCATGGAAAGATGCTCGTGATACAGCAAGTAAACAAACAAAAAAAGGCTACGAAACCACACACACCGTGTTTCTCTTAAAAGTAGCACATTTATATGTATCTGTACCCGGACGTTAAAATGACAGTTTCTGCACTGCCTGAAGTGTTGTCTTCTTGCGTTTCTCATACCCAATCTAGTTTCTTATAAACAATAAAAACTCTCCTAAAAAATAGGCTTTTTCAGAGGCTAGGTTGGGATGTGGAAAAGTAAGCCTCGGCTCTACTACAGGACAGTAGTGAAGCAGTCAGGAAGGGAAAGAGGGTGAATGAGCTGGCCTGAAATAAAGAAGGGGCCCGGGGCTCTACTCCAGCCAAACACCCCGTGCTCAGCGACGGCCGCTCTGAAACGCTCACCACCGCCAGGCCAGTCTTTGCACTGTCCTCCCCCTTCCTCAACACTTCCCCTTCCGTTTATTCTATTAACGGCTGACCGTTCTCACTCCCTATGTGCTGACTGTCCCGCATGACCCGTCTGTTCAGTATTAATTCAAGTCCTAGTTTCTTCAGAAAGCAGTCTGACTGTCCCAGGGAATAGTGATTTCTCCCCTCCTTGAAAACATCCAGAGATCTATGTGACAGAGTTACTCAAAATCTCGAAGGCTGTAGTCTGTGCATCGGAGCGCCTGACAGGCAGCTCCCAGTCACTAAAAAGGCGATTTGCCAAGGAACTTATAGAAGATCGAAGTGAAATCAATGTGCAGGATGTGTCCACTTCCATAAAGACACCATGAGTATAAACCTGGGAAGCAAAAAGATCAAACGGCAATAAAACAAAAAAAACCCCACAGAAGTGAAGTCATTTATGTTGTGCTCTATGGAAAGACAGACCGAGTAAGGAAGAAACCAGGCTGGCTCACTCCCCAACCACTTCAACCCTTTCTCCCTTGCCGCATCTACTGTAAAAGCTGGAAAGCCACCTGTTCTGACCTTCAGCCTCCCCGAAGTGGACAGCGGCCACCGACCTGGCCAAGGAGATACAGGCAAAAGCAGAGGGCTTTTCTCCCTCTGCTGCCCTTCAAGCTGCCGAGGACATGGACAATGTCTGGAGGTGCAGTGGCTCTTTGTGACCAAAACAACGAAGGCAAAACAGAAAAAAAAAGAAGCCTGGATCCTTGCTGGCACTGGTGCTGTAAGGTCCCCGTCTGCCCAAATCTAGAGTTCCTGTCACACGGGAGAAACCACCTGTTTGCTGAAGTCACTGTACAGCAGGTTCTCAGCTCGACGCAGGCATTCCTGACACAGCATGCAGGGAGCTCAGGAGAGGGGCTCGCAAGAGTTAAGTCATTACAGCTGTCATTCTCCACCTGGCAGGCATCAGAATGAGGGACAGGAGCAGAGAAGACCGTGGTCCCAAACCCCGGTGACTACAAAGCGGGGTCCCCTAAGCACATCTCTGGAAGGCCATCCAACATGGTCCCTCCAGAAGTGCAACAAAGCCTCTTTGTTCTGATGATAAACAAGCAAAACAACCCTCCACTGAAGCGACTCCTCTCTTCCCAAGTCACTTCTTTCCGATTTTATTCTCCCAAGTGAGGACTAGAAGAAGGTACTAATTATTAATAAACCTTTCCTAATAACCCAAGTGAGGACTAGAAGAAGGTACTAATTATTAATAAACCTTTCCTAATAACCACTCCATGAATAAAACAGAGCTTTAATCCCATGGAAATAAAAACCAAATTTCTGTTTTGAAGGCATTTGTATTTACAGGTGTTTTATTATTTTTTTCATGGTTATAAACACCTCGGTGTTCTGGAACTCAGTTATCCGGATGGCCACGAAAACTTATTTTCCAGAGAAAATTTAGCTTTTGTGTTATTAACCATTCTCTTTCAAAACATTTTAGTTATTTTTGATAGTTTCCTACTGATTGTCTGCATTTTGGAAATACAGGCCGTTTTCAAATGGGCACATTTCCACAAATTATCCACAGAAAGAATTCATACTTAATTTTTAAAATATCCGCACATATGTTCTTTCAATCATTAAGCTATAAAATATGGGTTAAGAAACTTCTAGGCCAGAATCACTAGATATTTGAAAGTAAAGGGAAACAGAAGATCTTTCTTATACATAAGCACTTTAGCTGTTCCCTGTTCAAGATTTAAAAATTCACCATCACTGAAAGAATAAAAGAAATGTGAATTAAAGACATACGACACTAAGAAAACCACCAGCCTCTCCTAATACAAACCACCGCACCCAAAGATGTAAGGTAAAGGGTACTGCTCCCATTTTGGAGAACCTTTTATTTTTAAAAGGCAACCTGGTTTTAAGACAGGTTTCTTCTCCAAAAATTGAAATATTCTCATGATGGACACGAAAAACTGCCAGTGGCAGTCTACAATATTTAGACACATCAAAATCTACAGGAAAATCACAAAAGCAATCTTCTTAAAGACTATAAGAAGAAAAGATTAAAAGAAAAGCTCCCTCCAAAATGCACTGCAATAGATTTCGCATTTATCTTTTCAGTAGTTTTCACTGAAAAATCCAAACAAACAAAAACCACTCTTCCAAACAGGTCTTCTCTTCATTGGCTGGTTCAGTTTTCAATTGTCCATAGAGTCAAGACTTCCATCAGATACCCTAGGGTTGAGGCAAATTCAGTCTTCTGAGCTCTCAGTGAAGGGTCTGACCGTGGTCAGGCACCTGCAAAGGTCTGGCAACGGTGCTGGTGCACAGGCCAGGGCAAGCCATGCCCTGGAGAACAACTCACATCAGCGGGCCCTGTTGACGGTTCCGATTCAAGTACAGCAGGTAAAGAATGGTGGGCACTGTTCACGTGAAAAACTAAAGCATGGGTATGATAGGTATAGAATATCATCAGTCAGGTTTTGTGTTTTTTTTTTTTAATAGTTTCTCTGCGGAAAAAAAACCCACTGCTAAATGAACTTACATTTTTAAATGAGAAGTTAAGGTATGGACTTATACCCTCCCTCAAACAAAAGTCCCAACAGGAGATTTTAAAATGTTACAGGTATGTGTAGGCTTACCTGTTACAACATGGTGGGAGTAAATTTAAAATTTCTTCAGCTGAGCTTAACAAATGCAGTTTTATTATTGGAAACTAAATCCCTCCCCCCCACCCCGAAAATTTAAGCAACATTACCATACTTGGTGCCTCCAAGTCTAGGTACATTGAAGAACTTCTTACGTGAGCTGTCATTTAATGTTTCGATCAGGTACTCAAAGGCGTATCCTGAAAAAAAATTATAGTTTCATGAAACACAGCTACTAAGTACCTTAATGCAAAGTGAAAACAAACAGAAAACAGCTTTGTCCGTTAAAATCTTCTGCAATGGTGGAAACGTTCCATATTTGCAGTGTCCAATAAGGGAGCCAATCAGCCACATGTGGCTACCTGAAATGCAGCCAAAGCCATGGAGGAAATGAATTTTAAAACTTAATTTTAATTAATTTCAACCTAAATAATCACGCACGGCTAGGGTCCACTGTATTGGACAACAAAGTTCAAAGCATGATTCTTGTCACATAAAAACAGGTGAAGTAACGAACTCCCGAAAGGTGGCAACAAAGAATATCCAGAGAGGAGAAATAAGAATGATTTAAATGATGTACAGGCGTTTGTTTGGGGGAGGCCCTGTCCTGAAAAATGCTAAGTACAGATAGAACACTCTGAGAACGCCACAATGACAAGGGTTGGGGTTTTTTGGTTGTTTTTTTTTTTTTTTTTTTTCAAATAATCGAAAGAGATTTTTACAGAGTGTTGGGCAACATGGATAAAATCAAAACCACACGAAAACAAGAAACTTGTCCGGTAAGACCCTGCCAGGTCTGCAGACCCAAAGTACAAACGAACAACAGAATTTCCCCCTAAAGGAGAGTGAAGCGAACCAAGAAGTCAGAGACCCGGGGGTCTCCGCGGAGCGTTCCCAGCTCGCACCGTTCCCGGGAGCAGAGCCTGCGGATCTTTTGTGCAGACTCATCGCGGTGGGTGGGCAGGACCCTCGGCGTTAGCACCCCGGCCCACTGTGGGAGCGGGAGCGCGTCCTCCCCCGTGGAGGACGAAGACGGGGGGAGGGGGGTGGGAACCCGCGCCGCAGTGGGTGCTCCGGGACCGGCCGACCGGAGCCCGGCCTTGACCGCTTCCCCCTCCCCCCACCACCACTCCGGGCCGGAGCCCGCGGCACAGGGAGGGGCTCAGCCGAGCGGCGGGGGTCCACCCGCTGAGGCGCGAGCCCCCGGCAGGGAGACCCCGCCCCCACCCCGGCTCCGCGGACGGGGGCGGCCGGAAGGCAGGCGGCCCCTCCCGACCCCGGAGCCGCCGAGCAGCGGCCTCGGGCAAGCGGCGGGCCCCGCGCAGGCCGGCCGGCCGGGGCGAAGGCAGCGGGCCCGGGGCGCGCGGCCCGCCGGCCAGGCCCGGGCGAGCGGAGCGGGGAAGCGCGGCCGCGGGCGGAAACTGACCTGCAGCTGGGGCGTCCATCGCCGGAGACCATAGTATCCCTGCGGGGAGGGGGCCCGCGGGGGAAGGCGGGGGAGGCCGGGCGGGGAGAGGGAGGAAGGCGGGCGGGCCGGTGGGGGAGCAGGAAAGGGGCAGTCTCGCGCAAACACCGCGAGAGCCGCAGCGCCGGGCCGGCCAGCGCTCGCGGGATTTGCCGCCCAACTGTCGCGAGATCTTCGGACGAGGAAACAAAGAAAGACAAGGGGGCGGGGCTCCCGGAAGGCGGTTCTCCTGGCCCGGGAGCTGGAGTTACGGGCTTGTGGCCGCCTCGGGTGTCCTACTGGGCTTGTGGGGTCGAGCGGCATGCGGGTTCCCGTGGGGGAATCCCGGGAAACCCCGGGACACCAGGCGCAGGAAAGCCGCCTTGCCCTGCACACTGGCCTGGCTTCACCTGGGCGCTCAGGTGGAGCCCGCGCGCCTTCCAGGAGCCCCGGCCCGGCCGACTGCGGAGCGAGGTCTCTCCCTGCGTCCCTCCGCCTCCGCTCCTCGGGCTCTTGGCCTCCTCGGCCGCCGTACCAGCCTGTGGCAGCCAGGGCCCCGGAAAGGGCTGCATGGGCTCGTCCTGCCTCCCCCGCCCCCCCCCCCCCCCCCGCTACGGCCCCCACCCCCGGAACTGCCGGGTCCAGGTCGCGTGGCTGCACGTGCTGACCTCGGTTCTCCAGCCTTCCTGTCCTGAGGGGTGCCCTTTCTCTGCCCAGCTACTGAACGTCGGGGAATAAACAGGGCCCTGCTCTTGCGCCCCTTCTCTGAGCTCCCTGACCCACCTCACCGTTTCCCTTCCATGCTGATGCTTCCCAGTCCACCTATAACCCAAACACATCTCCGAAGCCCAGAGGTGTGTATACTAGTACCTACTGGACTCGTCCACAGACACCCCAGACAAAATCTCCAAAACTGAACTCCTCCTTTCCCCCCTAAAACCCACTATTGTTTTTGTACTGCCTGTCTCACTAAACGTACCACCATCCACCCAGTTGCCCAAGCCAGAAACCCGCCTGTCATCCTTGACCTCTGTACCTTTGATCCATGACCCAAGACCTGGCCATGAGTTTATTCACCTCTCCAACCAGACTCCCCTGCTACCACTGGGGGCTAGATTTGAACGTTTCCTGTCTGGATGACTGTGACAATCTTCTCAAAAAGAACCCAGGACATGAGTGCTATTGTAATCTCCCTTTTCATGATGATAAACTCAGAGTTAAGTAACTTACCCAACATTATCCAGCCGCCAGGTGCCTCAGGACTTGGACTCAGTTCAAATGGAGGAACAAGTCTACATGTTTAACTTAGTCCTTCATGATCTGGTTGGTATCTCATACCTATTGTTCATACCCTTTTTCAGGGAGCTGATTTAGGCAGAGTCACTTGTCTGTCACTGCAATAATTCAGGGTACATTAAAACTATACCCAAATTACTTTTATTTGTAAATGGGGTTAACTTTTAGGCTCAGATAATTGTAGCAAATGTGTTATTATTTGTGCGTGTGTGTGTGTGTGTGTGTGTGTGTGTGTGCGCGTGTGTCCCATCCTAAACATCTGGGAGTGTGTTCAGTGGGGGAGGTTGTCTGATTCTTGTGCAATTCTGTCCTGTGGAGCGCAGGTAATCTAACATTCATTAATTGCCAAAAGTGTGCCTCCACCATGGTAACAACCAGGAACACACTCCCATTTTCTGAATGTCTTGCTGAGAAGAACTAACTTAGATCAATCACCATGTGTTTGTGGCTGGACACACTGCCTTTCTTAAAAAAAAAAAAAAAATTATTGAGATTCAATTCACCCACTTTAAAACCTTTGTGATAATTATAGATTTAAATGCAGTTGTAAGAAGTAATAGAGACCCGCATAGTCTTCACCCAGTCTTCCCCAATGTAACAGTACAAAATCAAAATAGGAAATTGACATTGATACATTCCTTTGACCTCATTCAGATCTCAGCAGTCTTACATGGTCCACTCCTTTGCCAGGTGTACGTGGTTTTATCACCCGTGTAGACTCGAATGACCATGGCCATACTGAAGATACAGAATGCTTCCAAGGATCTCTCTTGTTGCCCTTTTATAATCACACCCATTTTCCATCTAGGCTGCACTCCGTCATTCCTGAGCCCCTGCTCAACCACGAATCTGTTCTCCATTTCTATAATTTTGACATTTCAAGAATGTTATACTAATGGAACCGTACTGTATATAACCTTTTGGGATTGACTTTTTTTTTTTTTTTAAAGTTTATTTATTTTGAGAGAGAGACAATGCAAACGGGGGAGGGCCAGAGACAAAGAAGGAAACAGAGAATCCCAAGCAGCCTCCATGCTGTCGGTGCAGAGCCCGACGAAGGGCTTGAACTCAACGAACTGTGAGATCATGACCTGAGTGGAAATCAAGAGTTGGATGCTCAACCAACTGAGCCACCCAGGCACCCTAGGCTTTTTTTTTTTCCTTCCACTCAGCATCATTCCCTAGAGGTCCATCCAGGTTGTTGTATCATTGACTTGTTCCTTTTTATCGCTGAGTAGTATTCCCTCGCACGACTGTTCCACAATTTATCCATCCCTCGTTGAGAAACATTTGGGCCGTCTCCCATTTGGGGCTATTATGAATAAAGCTGCCGTGAGCACCTATGTGCAAGTTTTTGTATAAACGTACGTTTCTATTTCTCTGTAATAAATGCCTAAGAATACAACTGTGGAGTTGTAATTGCATATTTTGTGTTTAAAGACACTGCCGAACTTTCCTGAAGTGACTGTACCATTTTACATTCCTACCAGCCACATATGAGTGATCCAGTTCTACGTTCTTGCCAGTGTTTGGTGATGTCGCTATTTTTTATTTTAGCCGTCCTGATAGGTGTGAAGTGATAGCTCGCGTGCCTTTAATCGGTATTTCCCTAAGGTCTAGCGAAACTGAATACCTTTTCATGTGCTTAATTGACATCTCTGTATCTTCTTTGGTGAAATGCCTGTTCATGTCTTTTGCCCACTTTGTAATTAGAGTGATTTTTTTTCTTTTCTTTTTTTTTCTATTGACTTTTGAGAGTTCTTTATACATTCTAAATGTAAAGTCAAAATGTGGTCTTTTGTCAGACATGTGGTTTGAAAATATTTTCTCCCAATCTGTAGTAATGTTCGTTGCTTTTTCTCCCTCACACACTGCTCTTTGGACAGAATTGGAGTTTTCATTAGCAAGGAAGAAGAGGAAATAACCGTAAGACTGGGAACCCCCAGTGTCCGCCACATAGCACTAGCCTATACCCTCCACGAGGGCACGTGCCTTATCCGTGTTATTTCTTGCTACGTCCCCAGCATCTAAAATAGTGCCTGGCACAGAGTAGGTACCAAATAAATGTTTGTGGAATGAATGAAATGACTTGTTCAAGGTTGTACAACGGGCAGTAGCAGATTAAAAAGAAAAGCTAGTAATTTGGTTCTTCTTTCAACATTTAGAAAATATGTATTCAGTTTTTATTTAGAAGAGAGATGAAGAAGTTGACAGGGAAAGAGAAGAGGGCCTCCCCTAACAGGCCAAACGCTGACAGGAACTGTCCGTTGATCCTTCAGCCGGCCCGTGGGAACCTCACCTCTCTGCATCAGTCCAAGCATTTTTTCCAACCACATCCATATTCTTCAAAGACAATTTTGCACAGCACATTTTTTTCAAGTTTCCGTTCTACGAAGATGTCTGGCGCTACATCGGTGTCCTGGGCAGGATCATCCGTTTTTTTTCTTTAATTAAACTTTTTATTTGAGAAAAAATAATTCAAGGACACGGGAGTTATGAGAAAGTTACAACAGACTTTCTTGCACACGTCACCTAGATTTATTTAGTGCTAACATTCGTTACGTTTGCTCTACCTCTCTCTATGTATTTATATATTGCACAATAAGATCCCCAACATTTGGGACGCTTGTTTATTTTTCAGCTTGAGGTGTAATTGACGTATAACACTGTGAAAATGTAAGGTGTACAATGCGATGATTTGATACACATATATATTTGGAAATGATCACTACTGTAAAGTTCATTAACACATCCATCACTTCGCATAGTTACCTTTTTTGTGTGAGAACTTTTAAGATCTATTCTCTTAGCAACTTTCAAGTAACAATAGAGTATTGCTAAGTATAGTCACCCACCCTCGTGATTTCTTACTCTCATTCTTCCTGAACCACCCGAGAGTAAATTACACAGATGACAAGCCCTCAGCCCTAAAAGCTGCACCATGTATCTCCTAAAAGCAAGGAAGTCTCTTACGCAGCCACAGAGACATGATCACCTTCAGGCAAGTTAACATTTTATAACGCTATTCTCTAACTGATAACACATATTCAAAATTTGCCAGCTGTCCCAATATTGTCCTTTCTAGAAACTTCTTTTAATAATCCAGGATCCAATCTAAGCTCAAGCATTGCATTTCGATGTCACATCTCTTTTGTCTCCCGTAATCTGGAACTTTCCCTCTGTTTCACTTTACGGCACCGACACAGTTGAACAGTAACGGCCCCCCGTGGGCTCGCCCAGCTGTTTCTTTAGGATTAAATGTCGCCCATGTGCCTTTGGCAGGAAGGCTGCATGAGTGATGTGTCCATTTTACCGCAGCATATCACAAGGCACCTGATTTCGTTTAGTTCCCGTTTAGTAACCAAGCCATCTCTTATCTAAAACCAGGTCACCTATCAAGTGTGAGTCTGTGAGGTTCTAGAGCCCAGGTTTTTACCCATCTGCAGCTTTGTGGCTTGGCACAGTTTCACTTATTGTGAGGGGGGGAGTGGAGGCCCCCACGCCTTTCTGAATCTTCTCAGGATGGCCTCTCAGTCCCTGAGTCCTGAGTCCTGCTTGCTCTTCCAATCTACGTTTTAATTCTACACACGGAGAGCCTCTTCGGTTCTCCAGAGTTCCAAAACAAATGCCGTATGTTGAGAAACCAAAGCCATGATGCGCAAGAACACCTGTCATCCGTGGCTCACCTTGGAAGCCGGTGCTGAGTCTGACTGCCGGCCGCAGCCCATGAGATCAGAAGGGGCCGTTGTACACGGGGGCCGGTCACTGTGTGTTCTGCCCATGTGGCCGAGTGGGATGCAGTGAAGGGCTTCTCCCCTTAGCTGCTAAGGTTAGACCACACATTAAAACGTTTTAGAAACTCACAGAAGCCCCCGTCTATTGCCAGTATGTGGTAAAGACGGTCAGTGAAGTCTTGCAGAACACTATTCCTTGCAACTGTGATAAGATATAAAATAAATAGGAAAGGTGACTATATCTCCTAAAGGAAAAGACAGAATTACCATCAGTAAAATGAGGAGGAGCATAACCCTCATAAATACTGTTATGGGTTAAATCGTGTCCCTCCCAAGTGCATACGTTGAGGTCCCAGCCCCCGGTGCCTCAGAATGTGAACTTATGGGGGAACGGAGTCTCTGCGGGTGGAATTATCTAAGAAGAGATCCCATCAGAGTAGGGCGCGCCCTAGTCCAATGGCTGGGGTCCTAAGGAGAGAACGTAGGCACACGGACACACAGAGGCAGGCGGCCACGTGAAAAAGCGGGACTCACACACCGAGAACACCGCGTGAGCATGAAGGCGGGATTGGGGTGGTGCCTCGACACGCCCAGGAGACCAGGGGCAGGAGCAGGCTGTCCCTCCCAGCCCCCCGGAGGACGCAGCCCTGCCCACCCCTTGGAGTCCGATGTCCGGCCTCCGGGAGGCCCCCCGCCCTGTGGTGCTCTGTTTTGGGGCCACGTCAGGGAACTGGTAGAAACCTTCTTGGAGTATCCACAGTGTGGTGAAGATGATGCGGCCCAGTGGCCAACCCAGCCAGCCCCAAACTCACCGTGTCACCGTCCCCAAAGGAGTGACTCCACCAGGCTCAGCTGCGGATTTATGGTTGAAGGAAATCTTCTCGTTCCCAAATTCACTTCATACCTGTTCCTACTCCAGGCACAGGCTCTGTTCTTTCCTCCGTCATCAAAGAAACCATAAGGTCCTACTGCGTCAGAATCCCTAAATACCTCCTTTACTGCTGCCTCCGCTTGGGCTGGGGTCATCTCTTACCCGGAGCAAATTGATGACATTTGGCCATGTTCTGACCTAAACAAAAAGGGTTTTATATGGTTCAACCCAATAGTCATTTCCTAGTGGGTCTTCTTGCCCTGCTGCCCTGATCACCCTTTACAGCCCTCAGAATATTCTTCTGAAAGGCAAGTCTGATCATGTCGGCTGAAAATCCTTCAAAGTCTCCCCCAGTACCTGCAAGATAAAAATCTGAATCTCCTCCACAGCAGTTGAGGTCCTTCTGGACCTGACCCTCCCCCACTCTGCAGTCTTATCTCCTGACGCAAGTCCCGTCCTCACAACACCGTTCCCATACAGAACGAGCTTCCCTGGGTTTCCCTGGAAACAAGCTGCATCTGACCTGGATCCGTGCACATTGACCGGCTGACGTCTGGCCGGCCTTTCGGAACGGTAGAGGCTCCTGTTTGTGAAGCATTCACTGCTCGCCTCTGCGTCCCGCTCCCCAGCCTTGGGCTCCTGCTTTCGTGCCCCCCTAACCCCTAGGGCTTGCCCCTCATAGCACCCAGCTCACCGGGCTGTAATTCCGGGTTTACTGTCTGTTCACTCGCTGCACTCTCCCTGAACACAAGGACCAGGTTTTTACTCTCCCTCCCTTTCTCCTGGCACAGGGCCTGGCACAGGGCCTGGCACAGGGCCTGGCACATGGCGGCAGCTCCAGAAAGTCCCCTCGAGTAAGCAAATGGATGCGTGAATGAATGAAAGACACCCGATCGTGCATCTGTAACGGTTCCCAAACTTGTGCAACAGGCAAGTTAGACATAAATGATTCAAATTGCGAAAGGATTACTCTTTAAAAAATAACTTTCTAGGGGCGCCTGGGTGGCTCGGTCGGTTGAGCATCCGACTTAGGCTCAGGTCACAATCTCACGGTCCGTGAGTTCGAGCCCCGCGTCGGGCTCTGTGCTGACGGCTCAGAGCCTGGAGCCTGTTTCAGATTCTGTGTCTCCCTCTCTCTGTGACCCTCCCCCATTCTCTCTGTATCAAAAATAAATAAACGTTAAAAAAATAAAATAAAATAAATAAATAAAATAAAAAAATAACTTTCTACAGGAATTCTGTAAACAGCAAGCTATCCTAGTGAATTGCAAAAGATGACTTGAATTTAAAAATTCAATTGGTAGAAACTTGACTCTTGGACGGTTGGTTCCTTGGACACTTCAGTTCGGTTCAACCACCATTTAAATATCATCTGTCACGTTCCAGAATAGCGAAGCGGAAAGTACCCACATTTGAGGAGCTCATCAATAGATGTGCTAATACAGGTGCCAATAAAAATCATAATGGCTAACACCTGTCCAAACTAGTGAAGTGCTTTACACGCCTTATCTCACTGAAACCTTTGTAGCAGCCCCCTAAGGCACTAGTTAGGGTGTTTCTAGCTACAGGAAATATGCAGCTCAGACTGGCTTTATGTATTTATTGTTTTCTAATGTTTTTATTTATTTTCGAGAAAGAGAGAGAGAGAGAGAGAGAGAGTTCGTGAGCAGGGGAGGGCAGAGAGAGAGGGAGACACAGAATCTGAAGCAGGCTCCAGGTTCTGAGCTGTCAGCACAGAGCTCGACATGGGGCTCGAACCCACCAGCCATGAGATCTTGACCTGAGCCGAAGTCAGGTACTTATTGAAGTACTTATATTTTCTCAGGAGCATGGGTATCGGGGCAGCTCCCTTCCAGAATCAGAGGCAGGTACAGCTTGAGTAGTATTCCTGGAAAGAGCAGCCCCAGGACAGCAAACGTTTCTCTGAGGCTGATCTCAGCCTGGCCCCGCGCTGGGGCTGGGCACACAGAGCAGGTTAGGACAGCTCCAGGCTGATCTCTTAGTCTAGACAGGACACAGGCCCTTTGACAATGTGTCCAAAGAGCCAGAAAACAGTGGTACCAGGAGGCAAAAGTGTTTAAACTCCGAAACCTTGGGGATAGGGTATTTCTCAGCCAGCACCGTGCACATCTGTTATCCATTTTCTGTTCCTTCTGCCCCAACTACTATGATTTTCCTTTGGGCAAGTCAATCCTTTCCCACTCTTCATTCACAGACCCACCACTGGACTCATTATCTGGCTCAGGAATCAAAGCAACAAAGCACAACACTTTTGCTGACAAGGGAAGTTTCCTTTTCTCCTCTAGAAGTCGTGGGGAGTAAGGTTGTGACATCTGGAGCTGCTGCAGCCATTTTACCACCATGGTGGTGAGCCCAGAGCCACGGGGTCCACTGTGCAGAAACTAAGAATGAAAACAAGAGTGTGGAAAACAGAATAGATGCAGAAAACCTGGGTCCTGCGTGTTAATCCTTTTAGCTTGTGGATCAAGCCTTTCCTGTTCTCCACAAGAACTTCCTCTAAAGTTTTTTTTTTTTTTCAGTTATGTGAGCCAATAAACCCCTTTGTAGTTTAAGCCAATTGGTGTTTTAATTTGTTTTTGGTAATTTGCGTCAAAAGATCTAACACTACTTACTGGCTGTGCAATTTAGGGCAAATTACTTAACTTCTCTGAGCTGCACTTTCCTCAGTGGTAAAGTCGGAACGGTAACAATGGCAATGTAGATCAATTCGTGCTGTAAAATGTGTGTGAGGGTTGTGTTAGTTTTCAGCAGTGGCTGTAACAACCACAAATTTAGTGGTTTAAGACAACACGATTTCATTATCTTGTAGCTGCAGAGGCCAGAGTTCTGACACAGGCCTCACCCGGCTAAAACGGAGGTGTCGGCAGGACTACGTTCGTTTCCGGAGGCTCCAAGGGAGAACCCGTCTCCTTGGCTTTTCCAACTTCTGAAGGCCGTTCTTACTTTCTCGGCACGCACCCTGAAGGCCCAGGGGTCCCCGGGGCCTCTGCTTCCAGCCTTACATCTCCTGGATTCCTCCTGCCTCCCTCTCTCACTTAGAAGGAGATTATGGTTCCCCGGGGCCGCCTGGATCAGCCGGGATAATCACCCCTTCTCAAGGTCAGATGATTAGCAACCTTAATCCCCTTGCCCTGAGGTACGCACGGGTCCAGGGATTAGGACACAGACATCTTTGCGGGGGAGTCAGAGGGGACTGTTCTGCACCCCAGGAGTCTCCCCCGTGTGGACCCATACCCAGTACTCCCTGCATTATTCCCACAGAGTCTGAAGCACAGATGAACCCGCTTGGGGGGACAAAGTTTCTGAGGGAAAATGATGCCTAAGTTGAGTCCACTTTAAAATAACGTCTGCCATTGATCAAATACCTCAGACACGGTGCCCGACAGTTTGCATAAAGTCTTTGCAATCTTCCGTAGATTCAAACTGAATTCCAGATACGTAAGTGAAGTTAAATACAGTAATATTAGCCCTGTTTCTCAGATTGAAACCCTGAGGTTCAGAGATGGGGGCTCTATGATCCCTCGCTGGCTGGCAGGGTGGAGAGGATTTGACCAGGGCAAAAGAAAACACAAGGTGGGACGGCCCGGGGGAGGGGGGGGCAGTCAGGAAAGGCCCAGAAGGGGACGGCGGAGGACAACCCAGGAGAGCTATCCGGGGAGAGTAAGGGGATCTGACGCAGAAACTACACTCCACTTGGGATTTCATCAGCTCTGAACTGTCAGCGAGAAGGGGGCTTGGAACCCCTCCAGTGTTGGGCTTTCTCTCCAGGCTCCGCGGGGAGTTATCCCGCCCGACGGGAGGGCCGGGCCCGCCCACACCCTTCCTCCAACGCAGGCACCGCCGGGTCACGACAGAACCTTCAGGACGCCCCCCTCAGTTCTGCCCGAAGAACGCCGTTTGCGCCCCAAAACCCCAGCGAGGTTTTGGGGAGGGACGGCGTGGGTGCGACGCGACGCGGAGCCTCTGGGGGGCAGCAGCGGGGCCTCTGTCCCTCCCAGCGGAGGAAGCGGAGCCGCCGAGGACGGAGCTCCTGCTGGGCACCGGTGGTTACACAGGAAAGGAAGAGTAAGGCAGCGAGGCTCCCAGTCGCACCCTCTAACATGGTAATAAAAACAGATTTGTTTTTTCACTCTTAAGACACCCAAAGGGCCCTTTCAGCGCAGCCGTCCTGCCAGGCACGGGGTCTGCCCAGCTCACAACACCGCAGCCTGGGCTGCACCAGACGGCTCAGGCTTAGGGGCGAGCGTTTGCTTTGGGAGCCGTTCATCTGAGGCTCATACGTTAACCTCTGGCCTTCCCTCTCCAAACCCCAGGCGCCCTGGGCCTTGGCCCCTACAAACTTCCCACGTGTCGTCCTGATCTACAGTGGCCTCCAGTCTCAAAACAGCCTCCCGAGGGATTCTGCTAAAACGGAAGCAAATCCAGAATTCGGTCCTCAGAGTAGGACGTTCAGAGGGAGGAAGCCGAGCACATACGCGTGGGTTTGCCTCTAACCGGCTATGATTTTGCTCTGAATGCACAACCCAGCTCACCAGTCCTGAAGGTTGGCCTACCTGCCCTGTAGAATCCCTCCCAGGCTAAAAGTCAGTGACTCTGCAGGAAACCCCGTGCACGGGCTCCCGTGATACCTTCCTGAACCACGCAGGCTGGACCACTAACGGCCACATTTCCCAGACTCCCTTGCCGGCTGGGATCTGGTTGTGATTTCTATTTTGAAACTCTGACTCGGAGCTGAATTTTGTGGGAAACGGGCATCCGTTTGCTGGCACGGCACGGGACGGGGGCGGCACGGCTCCGGAGACTTCCAGCGAGGAGAGCCTCGAGACGGCCACCTACAGCTGCCTCGGTGGCCCAGCTGTGCAGGGTGGTTGCCTGAACGGTTCCCCAAGTCCCAGCGGTATCGGCCAGGGCGGCAGCACAGCCCGCGTCCAAGCAGGAGCCCGGCTCCCCGTGGGAGCGACTCCCCAAGGCCCAAGGGGGCCGCTGACCAGGTGCTGGGGCGCCAGAGGACACCCAGGCTGCCGCCATCCGGAAGCTTCTAGGATTATCCAGCCCTCGCAATCAGGATGCCACCTTGGTCAGAAAACGCAACCGTGGCTGGCACTCCGGGGTCGCGCGGGGCCTGCTTCGGTGGACGCCAGCGGGCGCCAGGGGCCTGGCTCCCCTGCACTCCTGAACCTCGTGGCTGGACGCTGGGACCTCTGCGAGGGCGGCGGACAGGCCAGCAGGTGCAGGGACCCAGGCTCCCCCGCGCCTCACACCCAGCCGCCCTGCTCCCGGGGAGCCTGGGAGACCCTGGCGCCAGCTTTGGAGGAAGGGGGAACCCGACGCTAAGCACCGTCCACCATCCACGCCCTTCCCACCCAAACCACCTGGGACAGATTCAGGGGTCAGGCGTCTACGACCGAGAACCCTGGCCCACAGCTCCTATCGCTGGTGGCAGGCCGTCTGCCTTGGGCAGGTGCCTGTCCGGCACGGGACAGTCCGACTGGGGCACCTTCGCTTCTCCGTTGAGCTGAAGCTGCGTCCTTGCCGCTCTGCGTTCGGGGACCCGGCAGAACCAGTTGGCTCCCGTGTCCCCCTGCGTGCCCTTCAGGGAGCTAGGGACGCTGAAGGAGACGCCCCCAGAACCGTGCTCGGCCGTGTTGCCCAGGCTTCCCCACGGAACCTGCTGAGGACGTGCAGGCTCCGAGGTACAACCGCAGAAGCCGGGGCCGAAGGGGCGGCAGGGACCCACCGCCTGCCTCGGGAGGACCGTGTTCGGTGTCTTAGCAAAGGCAACCCCCAGGCGGCTGTGGAAAGCGATCCATTCAAAATGTACCAGAAACAGTCCACGAAACTGGTCGCCAGGGGGAGTCCGGAGACAAGAACCGCCAGGACGACAGTGCCTTCCGCCGGCCTTTTCCTCCTCTTCCCCCGGAGCCCAACAGGCCCCTCGTCACCACCCCCCACCGCCTCATTAAGGACAAGTGCCTCGGGAGCCAGCAGGTGGCCCGGCTCGTTATCCCACCTTTCGGAGAAGGGCACCGAGAGGTCAAGTGACTTTTTTTCACATCCCGCTAATTAAAACCCTCTGTGGCTGTTCCCCCCGCAAGTCCACGGGCTCCCGGGACGCCGAGTCAGTGACTCTAAAAGCCCAACTCGCTCACCGACTGCTGTGACACTGCCATTAAGGAGAGGGGGTCAGAAAAGAGGCAGGTTCCCCGCATTTTTGTTTTGTATGACTGTCAGAGAGTTTGGTCAAAATAGATTAACTGCCTTTGGCAGAATTTATTTATTCATAATGCTTCTTGATTTCCTGCGTCGGGTAAGTATTATGGACAATACAGCGACTGAGAGCTTGACCCCAAGAACCAAACAGTCCCGCTGGGCAGGGCCGAGTGCGTGGGCCAGAGGAGGAGAGAGCCGTTCGGGAAGGGCAGGGCGCTGAGGGACAGGAAAAACAAAACAAAGGAGTGGGCATTCATTCCTCACCCTGGGAGCAACCCTGAGGGACCGGCCCGGAGTCCTGGAGGCCCTGCTCCTTGTGCCGGCTCTGGCTCTTCTCCCCAGCCTCCCCGCAGACTCGGGCAGCCCCGTGTCCTTCTGGGAAATTCCATCTTGGCTTAAGCTCACCTGAGTGAGCTCTGGCTGATGAAGAGAACTTTCTGAGTGAGCAAAGTCCCGGAGAAAGACCAGGCCCTTCAGGGAACAATGGAGCAGATTTGCAATGACCAGGTGTGAGCCTCCAAATTTTCCTTTTATACGAGGCCCTTGCCCCGATGGCTACACATTTAAAAAGTGTCCTGCTGTGGTATACACTGTCGCCCTAGGGGGAAGCTGGGTAGAACCTCCCTGTATGGTTCCCCAAACTTCTGTACATCTGTAGTTATTCGAAAGCAAAAGTTTTTTGGGGCGCCTGAGTGGCTCAGTCAGTTGAGCGTCCGACTTCCGGTCAGGTCGTGATCTCGCGGCTCGTGAGTTCGAGCCCCGCGTCGGGCTCTGTGCTGACGGCTGGGAGCCTGGAGCCTGCTTCCGCGTCTCCCTCTGTCTCTCGCATCGTCTCAAAAATAAATAAACGTTAAAAAAAGAGAGCAAAAGTTTTTTGTTTTGTTTTTTAAAAGCTCATTGCGGCTGCTATTACTAAAGGAGTCAGCGTCTGAATTCCCATCTCCCCTCCTAAGGGGAGTGAGCGGGAAAGGAGGAAGCCAACACCAGACGTGTCAGTTAGACCCGAACCACGGGGGACGGGGGCCGTGCGGGGAAGTGGGGGAAGTCGGGGCCTGAGGCAAGAGTCAAGCAGCTTCAGAAGCGGGGGCGAGGAGGGCAGGGCTGGGGTGAGCGTGTGGGTCTCCCGGACCCTGAGGCGCCAGGAGCCGCACCCCCCCAGCCCCCGTCCCCACAGGTCTAGTCGAAGTGTCCCCGCAAGGTCCCAGAGACGCTCATCAGGCCACCTCACCCATCCTACGCAAGCTGTGAGCTGCGCGTCCTGTACCGCGGGACCCGCCAGCCCGGCCCAGCCCGGCCGCTGCTGCCATGTCTGGACCCAGGGGCAGGTGCGTCACTAATTTTGATGAATCCTGCCCAAACGGCCCTCTGCGAGCACACTGGGTGTTCCCAGTTCTGCGATCTCGGGGTCGTTTCTAGAAAATCTGATTATCGAGCTGGTATAATTTACATAGGACACTAGGGTGGCTTGAGTCACACTTTCCCCTTTAACAAGGGGGGCCCTATTTGATATGTTTTGTTCGTTTTTGCTCTTTGTTGTTTTGAGAGCGCGCGCACACGCTAGGGTGAGAGGAGCAGAGAGGGAGGGAGGGTCTCTGTGCTCAGCGAGGAGCCCATCTCAGGGCCCGATCTCACAACCCTGGGGTCACGATCTGAGCCCAAATCAAGAGTCAGACGCTCAACCGACTGAGCCACGCAGGCGCTCCTCTACCTAATACGTTTATATGATGGGATGATGTTAGGTCCTTCAAAGAGTTGTGTGTCCTGCTCGATGTCTGACCGTCGCACACGTGCTGCGTTTGTGCTCCTTCTCTATCCCTGTTAAGGCCCAGCAGTTGTCACTTGGGTCTTTACTGGTTCTGAGGCCGAGACTGCACGTGCTTCCTGTCCGTCATCCTGTCCAGTGCCCACGGTCCCACGAGGTGGTCGTAACTGTCTCCATTCCAGGGGTAAAGAAGCAGAAGACACAGCGAGCCAGTGGCATCCACCTCTTGGTTTTGGCCGGGGTCGTGATCCCAGGGTCACTGGGCTCTGCACTGAGCATAGAGCCTGCTTAAGAGTCTCTCTAGGGGCGCCTGGGTGGCTCAGTAGGTTAAGCGTCCAACTTCAGCTCAGGTCATGATCTCGCAGTCCGTGAGTTCCAGCCCTGCGTCGGGCTCTGTGCTGACAGCTCAGAGCCTGGAGCCTGTTTCGGATTCTGGGTCTCCCTCTCTCTCTGTGACCCTCTCCCATTCATGCTCTGTCTCTCTCTGTCTCAAAAATAAACGTTAAAAAAAATTAAAAAAAAAAAAGATTCTCTCAGGGCACACGGGTGGCTCAGTTGGTTGGGCATCTGACTTCGGCTCAGGTCATGATCTTGTAGTTCGTGGGATCGAGCTCCGCGTCAGGCTCTGTGCTGACAGCTCAAAGCCTGGAGGCTGCTTCGGATTCTGTGTCTCCCTCTCTCTCTGTGACCCTCCCCCATTCATGCTCTGTCTCTCTCTCTCTCAAAAATGAAATAAAATCAATAAATAATTAAAGAATCCTGGTCTTTTGAGCCCATGGCCCCTAATCTTCTGACTCCCAGGTCTGGCTTTCCAGACTTGGAGCCAGACCACCAGGATTTGCACCCCAGCTGCCATGAGTTGCTCTGAGACATTGAGCAAACCCCTTCCCCTCTCTGGGCCTCCGTGCGATGAATGGCTGGAGTTGCTAATTTCAACGGCCTGGGTGGAAGAAGGGGCAGGAAATAACCCAGACTGAGCAGACCCCGATCTCGTCACTGCCCTTGAGAACGAGTGAAGCAAAACGTGGGCAAAGCAGGACCCCCCTCCCCGGAACGAGGCAGCCGCGAGATGGCGCAGCTCCGAGCCCCGGGGAGTGGGAGGTGAGGGGGGTGGGTCCATTTTCAAGTGTTCATCCAGCGGGTGCAAGGCAGCCCAGCCTTGTCAGGAGGCGTCCCTCATCCCAGGAACACATTGCAAAGGCAGGTGGAAGTGGTTATCCTTGTTGAGAGAAACGGGGCACAGGAACTCGTTCAGAGGCCCTGCGAGGGGGTGAGAATGAGAACCAGACTCTGCAGGCTTTCGGGCTGCTGTGTAGTCTCAGATCCCAGGGCGGGGGGGGGGGGGGGGGGGGGGGG